>NC_044392.1:74924781-75224781 GCF_006542625.1 Nomascus leucogenys
GTTCTTAAAAAAGATAGTCTCCCTTTGTCCAACTAGGAAAAAAATGTAAAAATTACACGAAAGATGACATACCTAAAAAAAATTTAAACAAGAAGCAGGTTTTTAAAATAGCTATACACACTTGAAATACTGATAACAAATTATGGAAACATCACAAAATGCTTTTTTTCACAGCTTGCTAACAGCTCATCCACATTTTGATCGCCCTGCTTAGCTAGTGGTTGGGCTGCCTGATAACCTCAACTATCTAAAACACGGGTACAAACAAGTTACTACCTGCGTTCCCCAAAAGACGGAGCACTGGAGGAGTCAAGGAAGCCTGGGTGCAAATACCAACGCTGCAGCTTACTGTCAGAGTAGCAATCAAATTGCTTAACTTTTCTAAGCCCCGGTTTCCTCGTGTATTATGAGGCTAATATCTTGCTGATAAGGTGGTTGTGAGGATTAAAAATGATGATGCATTCAAAGTGGAATACACTAGGACTGTGCCTAACATAGTCCACTTTGAATACATTAAAGGACTGTGCCTAGATCCATCATAACATAAATACACGTGGACTGTTTACTATTACAAAGCTCAAGTACTTTAAATGGTAGGCGTGTTGATCTACCAGACAGATTTATATGTTAAACTGACAGATTATAAAAAGCACGCTGGCACACTACGAAAGCTAATGTAAAATCATGAGCCCAAAAAGTTATTACAGCACTTCAGTAACCCTTGACAAAAACAGGTTATTACAATTCAATGAAGTTATGAATGTCATAATCAACTTGCATCATCTGAGGAAGTTCCAAATCACTGTACTTGGATTATGAAGCCAGGAAATGCGTAAATTAATTTTTTAAAGATGTCTATCTGAAATTAGTAAACTAAAAAAAAAAAACCCTCATTTTTTTTATAGCAATACTCATAAATATGCTCTATATATTCAAAATGACTTTTTTTTTTTTTTTTTTGAGACAGTCTCACCCTGTATCCAGGCTGGAGGGCAGTGGTGCAATCTGGGCTCACTGCAACCTCCGCTTCCCGGGTTCAAGAGATTCTCCTGCCTCAACCTCCCAAGTAGCTGGGATTACAGGTGCGCACCACCACGCACAGCTAATTTTTGTATTTTTAGCAGAGATGGGGTTTCACCATGTTGGTCGGGATGGTCTCGATCTCTTGACCTTGTGATCCGCCCGCCTCAGCCTCCCAAAGTATTGGGATTACAGGCGTGAGCCACAGCGCCCAGCTGGTTTTTTTTTTTGTTGTTGTTGTTTTTGAGACAAGGTTTCACTCCTGTCGCCCAGGCTGGAGTGCAGTGGCACAATATCGGGTCACTACAACCTCTGCCTCCTGGGCTCAAGTGATTCTCCTGCCTTAGCCTCCCGAGTAGCTGGGACTACAAACATATGCCACCGTGCACAACTAATTTTTGCATTTTTTGTAGAGACAAGGTTTCACCATGTTGCCCAGGCTGGTCTCAACTCCTAAGCTCAAGCGATCCGCCCACCCAGCCTCCCAAAATGCTGACATTACAGGCATAAGCAACTGCTAAACATCAATATTTTATGTATAGATAGTAACAATTACGCAGCTGTCAATAAATATATCAAGAAATATGCATTGTAAATGTTCTTAGGCTAGTTCAATCTACTTACATAATTTTTCTATTAAATAACTTTTTTTACAAAAACCTTCATGAAAACATAGTATATTACTTTAAAACTCTATTCCTCTAGGATTTGATAAACTGTACATTTATCCTAATTACTCCTTTCAAGATGGTAAAGATATTTACCATAGATAGACCTTCCCTCATTCCATTCCCCTTATCTACACCAATGTAAGAAAACTGGCTATCTTCTGAGTTGTTTGGTCGGGCAGGGAGGTCTTTTCTAAAGTTTCAAACCTGGGAGAATTTGGGTAAAATCAGCTTAGATCTATTAAAGAATAGCCCTTCTAGGTACTTAGCCCAAATGAACAGAAACCTGTTTTTGGAAAATACAGTTGCATAAATGAACCTCAAAGTAATTATGCCGAGTCATGCAGGTCACAGACATCAGCTTTCTTAAACCCGCCGGTTTATGAATCTCTTCCATTTTACTCAGAGTAGTGACAGAGCCTCTGCTTGAACATGTCCAGTGACAAGTCCAAATTCAAACACCTCCACGCCACCCCCCTCCCAAAAAAAGGTAAGGGAGAGTTAACGGTTGGAAAAGACAACCAGTAAAATACTGGTGAATACTGAACAATACTGGTGGGAGAATTAACCATGCAAAGGAAAAAGGGCCACATTTTCCTCCAAAACTGAAGAAAAAGAGATTTTGGAGTCAGTGTTAAATAATTTAAAAGATTACTTACCACCAAGGTGGGTGCTGTCAATAGTCCCCAAGCAAAAAACTCCAAAAAGATGACGATAACCGCATGATAAACACTAGGAGAACCTATTCCTTGAGGCTATAAAAAACAAGATTTTTTAAAAAGTTAACAAAAAGTTAACAGTATATTCTGTAATTATTAACAATAACAATGATGTAATAGTCAAAAAATATTAAGAACATATATGTACTGGGCACTGTGTCAAACATCTGTACTCATTGCCTCTGTCTTCAAAGTCAGAGGGACAGACAAGGCAACAACAAAATTCATTAGCATAAGCACAGTATGCAGTTGGAACATACAGAGTCCAAGGGAGCTTGGGAGGTGGGAAATATCAGACTTCCAGGAGGAAGGCTGAAAGGACACAACAGAGTTAGAGAGGTGGAGGTATAGGGTGGAAAAGACGGCTCAGCCTGTACAAAGGTTCTGAGGCTTGAGGCATTATGGGTCTCATATATCAAGTTCAGTACAACCAGTGCATGGGCTGCACGTTGGGTGTATTGCAAGACCAGCTACAGGTACTCAAAGACCAGCTTCCATGCTAAGGAGTCTATATTTAATTCTGAAGGCCATGGGGAGCCACTAAAAGATATTAAGACTGACACAATCAGATGAAAGTTTTAAGATTATTCTGGCAAAGATGTAACCAAAAAAAAAAAAAAAAAACAAATGAAGCAAGTGGCAAAAATACAAACACGATATCAACATGGCTCAAAAGCAGAACAATCCCCAAGGGAAAGTATGTAAGAGATTTGGGATTTGATATACATGAGAAAGAAAATACAAAATTAAGTTTATACTGCTGCCAGAGATGTCGTTAAGACTCACTTCAGTATTATCACTCTGGTGATTTCCTAAAGGATAAAATGGAGAAGCAAAATGCATCTAAAAGGAAGCTATTTGAATCAGCTCAAACAAGAGATGAGGGTATAAAACAGTGGCACAGTATGAATGTTGGAGGGGAGGGAAAGGATTAAGGATTCAGGATTTGAAATTGGGAGGAGCTTGATAAACAGCAGAAGGGAGAATCAAGAACAACTTCCAAGTGTTTAGCTTGGTTGTCTAGCAGTTAAAGCTGGTGGCTTCCCAGCACTTTCCCCCACGAGGCTCAGATTTACTTCAGGTCCTATCTACAAAACTGCCCTCTTTACTTGAAACATTTGTATTGTCTGTGAGCACGGATTAAAACAATTAGCAGCAAATGTGATATCTGAAACCACCAGAGTAGATGAAATTATCAGGTGTGTCAAGTGTGAAAACAGCAGTGAGCTGAGACAGAAACCCAAGAAGTGCCAACATTTTAAGTAGGAGGCAGAGGAAAATAATGAAGGTTTTTCTTCTTTGACAAAGAAAAGAGGAAGATAAAAGGAACAGTGAGAAAAATATCAGGAGAGTGACGAGAATACAGTGTCACAGATGACAGTGGAGCAGTTTCAGGAAGGAGGAGGTGATGACTAGTATCAAATGGAACAAGCATAGTAATATAAGGTCAAAAAATGGCCACAGGAGGCCAGGCATGGTGGCTCATGCCTGTAATCTCAGCACTTTGGGAGGCCAAGGCAGGCAGATCACTTGAGGTCAAGAGTTCGAGACCAGCCTTGCCAACATGGCAAAACCCTGTCTCTACTAAAAATACAAAAATTGACTGGGCATGGTGGCGTGTGCCTGTAATCCCAGCTACTCAGAAAGGCTGAGGCAGGAGAATCGCTTGAACCTGGGAGGCAGAGGTTGCAGTGAGTTGAGATCCCACCACTGCACCCCAGCCTGGGTGACAGAGACTCTGAAAAAAAAAAAAAAAAAAATTGGCCACAGATTTGATAAGCTTTAAACCTGTTTTGTTCACCATGTTCACCACCACATATACCCAGCCCCTAGCAGAAAGCTTGGTACAACTTCTCAGGGCTTAAAGCATGCTAATTTTTTAAAAATCAAAGTAGGATATAACATTGTATAGGCAGGGTAATTTCAACTCTGAAAAACAATAAATACTGACCTCAATGTAAATAAAATTGATATTGGGTAATGATTTTAAGTGATACCACATTGTTTACTATGCTATTCTGAATTTTCCATATCTTTTCTAATAAGCATGCTTGCACTTTAGGAGGAAAATGCTTTGTTTATTTAAGAGAAAAATTACCTAAAACTAGCATGGAGAACAACAAAATAAACTATGGGACAATATGTCTGATGAACATTTTGACGCAAAAATCCTCAACAAAATACTAGCAAATCTCCTTCAGGAAGGAGGTTTAAAAAAAGATCATTCATCGGCCGGGCACGGTGGCTCTTGCCTATAATCCCAGCACTTTGGAAGGCCAAAGCGGGTGGATCACCTGAGGTCAGGAGTTCGAGACCAGCCTGACCAAAATAAAGAAACCCATCTCCACTAAAAATACAAAATTAGCCAGGCATGGTTTCACATGCCTGTATTCCCAGCTACTCGGGAAGCTGAGGCAGGAGAATAGCTTGAACGCAGGAGGCGGAAGTTGCGGTGAGCCAAGATCACGCCATTGCATTCCAGCCTGGGCAACAAAAGCAAAACTCCATCTCAAAAAAATTAAAAACAAAAAAATCATTCATCATGTTCAAGTGGGATTCATCCAGGTACGCAAGGACAGTCCAACATACATAAATCTATCAAGGTGATACATCATTTCAAAAGAATGAAGGAAAAAAATATGATCATTTCAATTGATGATGAAAAAGCATTTACTAAAATTCAACACTGCTTCATAAAAACTCTCAAAAATGGTATGGAAGGAACATACCTCAATATGATAAAAGCCATATATGACAGACACAGAGCTATCATGCTGAACAGGAAAAACCTGAAAGCCTTTCCTCAAAGATCTGGAACAAGACAAAGATGCCCACTTTCGCCACTCTTATTCAACAAGGTACTGGAAAGTACCAACTAGAGCAATTAGGTGTGAGTAAGAAATAAAAGGTCTCCAAATTAGAAAAGAGGAAGTCAAAATTGTCCCTCTTTACAGATGACATGACCTTATATAGACAGAACCCTAAATACTCCACCAAAAAACTATCAGAATGGAAGCAAATTCATTAAAGTTGCAGGATACAAAAATCAGTACCATTTCTATATGCCAACAGCAAATACCTGAAAAAGAAACCAAGAAAATAATCCCACTTACAACAGCTACAAATGAAATACCAAAGAATAAACTTAAAGAAGTGAAAGATGTCTATAGACTATAAAACACTGATGACAGGAATTGAAGAGGACACACACACAAATGGGAAGATATTTCATGTTCATAAATTGGAAGAATCAATACTGTTAAAATTTTAATACTACCAAAAGCAATCTACAGATTCAATGCAGTTACTATCAAACTACAAATGACATTCCTCACAGAATTTTTTCTTTTAAATCCTAAAACTTATATGGAACCACAAGAGCCAGAACAGCCAAAGCAATCCTGAGCAAAAACAACAAGGCTGGAGGCTGGGCACAGTGGCTCACGCCTGTAATCCCAGCACTTTGGGAGACCAAGGCAGGCGGATCACCTGAGGTCAGGAGTTCGAGACCAGCCTGGCCATCAAAGTGAAACCCCGTCTCTACTAAAAATAAAAAAATTAGCCAGGCGTGGTGGTGGGCGCCTGTAATCCCAGTTCCTCGGGAGACTGAGGCAGGAGAATTGCTTGAACCAGGTAGGCAGAGGTTGCAGTGAGCCAAGATTGTGCCACTGCACTCCAGCCTAGGCGACAGAGCTAGACTCTGTCTCAAAAAAAACAAAAAAAAAAACAAAAAAAAACCAAAACGAGGCTGGAGGCATCACATTACTTCACTTCAAATTATACTACAAAGTGATAGTAACCAAAACAGCATAATACTGGTATAAAAACAGATACATAGACAATAGAGCACAATAGAGAACCCAAAAATAAATCCATGCATTTACAGTCAACTCATTTTTGACAACGGCACCAGAGTATACATTAGGAAAAGGATAGTCTCTTAAACGGTGCTGGGAAAAGTGGATATCCATATACAGAAGAACAAAATTATACCCCTACCTCTTGCCATGTACAACAATCAAATCAAAATGGATTAAAGACTTAAATCTAAAACCTGAAACCACAAACGACTAGAAGAAAATTGGGAATACACTCTAAGACATTAGTCTGAACACAGATTTTTTCTTTTTTTTTTTGAGACAGAGTCCCTCCCTGTCACCCAGACTCGAGTACACTACTGTACTATGTAGGTCGCCTGGGCGACAGAGCGAGACTCCGTCTCAAAAAATAAAAAATAAAATTAAATAAAAGTGTAATTGGCATGTTCCTAACACAAAGAAATGATAAATGTTTGCGGTAATGGATACCCCAGTATCCCTGATTTATTATACACTGTATACCTGTATCAACATATGCTTGTATCAAAATATCAGATGTACCCGATAAACATCTGTATCTACTTTGTACCCATAGTAATTAAAAAATTCAGAAGTCCTAGTCAGAGTAATCAGACAAGAGAAAGGAATAATGAGCATGCAAATTGGAAAAGAGGAAATCAAACTGTCACTGTTTGCCAATGATATGATTGTATACCTAGAAAACCCTAATGACTCATCCAAAAAGCTCCTAGATCTGATAAGCAAATTCAGTAAAGTCTCAGGATACAAAATGACACAAATCAGTAGCACTGCTATATTCCAACAACGACCAAGCTGAGAATCAAATCAAGAACTCAATCCCTTTTGCAACAGCTGCAAAAAAAAAAAAAAAACAAAACACCTAGGAATATACTTAACCAAGGAAGTGAAAGATCTTTACAAGGAAAAGTACAAAACACTGTTAAAAGAAATCATAAATGACACAAAGGGAAACACATCCCATGCTCATGGATGGGAAGAATCAACATTGTGAAAATGACTATACTGACCAAAACAATCTATAGATTCAATGCAATTCCCATCAAAATACCAGCATCATACTTCACAGAACAAGAAAAAACAATCCTAAAATTCATATGGAACCAAAAAAGAGCCCACATAGCCAAAGCAAGACTAAGCAAAAAACAAATCTGGAGGCATCACATTACCCGACTTTAAATTATACAAAAGGCTACAGTTACCAAAACCGCATGGTACTGGTATAAAAATAGGCATGAAGACCAATGGAACACAACAGATAACCCAGAAATAAAGCAAAATACTTATAGCCGGCTAGGCATGCCTGTAATCCCAGCACCTTGGGAGGCCAAGGCAGGTGGATCACCTGAAGTCAGTAGTTTGAGTCCAGCCTGGCCAACACAGAGAAAACTCATCTCTACTAAAAATACAAAAAGTTAGCCAGGCGTGGTGGTGTGTGCCTGTAATCCCAGCTACTTGGGAGGCTGAGGCAGGAGAATGGCTTGAACCTGAGGCAGAGGTTGCAGGGAGTCAAGATCATGCCATTGCACTCCAGCCTGGGGAACAAGAGCAAAATTCCATCTCAAAAAAAAAAAAAAAAAAAAAAAAAATCAGCAGAGTAAACAGACAACCCATAGAGAAAATATTTATGAACTGTGCATCTGACAAAGGACTAGTACCCAGAACCTACAAGGAACTCAAATCAGCAAGAAAAAAAAATCCCATCAAAAGTAGGCAAAAGACATGAATAGACATTTTTCAAAAGACATACAATCAGCCAACAAACATATGAAAAGATGCTCAGCATCACCAATTATCAGGGAAATGCAAATTAAAACCACAATGAGATATCATTTACTCCTGCAAGAATGGTCATAATTTAAAAATCAAAAAATAATAGATGGTGTGGATGTGGTGACAAATGAACACTTTCACACTGCTGTTGGGAATGTAAACTAGTACAACCACTATGGAAAACAGTATGGCAATTCCTTAAAGAACTAAAAGTAGAACTACTGTTTGATCCTGCAATCCCACTAAAGTAAAAGAAGTCATTATATGAAAAAGACACATGTACATGCATGTTTATAGCAGCACAATTCCCAATTGCAAAGATATGGAACCAACCCAAGTGCCCAATGACCAACAAGTGGATAAAGAAAATGTGGTCTATATACACCATTGAATACTTAGCCATAAAAAGGAATGAAATAATGTATTTTGCAGAAACTTGGATGGAATTGGAGGCCATTATTCTAAGTGAGTAATTCAGGAATGGAAAACCAAATGTCGTATGTTCTCACTTACAAGTGAGAGTTCAGCTATGAGGACGCAAAGGCATAAGAGCGATAGAATGGACTTTGAGGATGAGGGGGAAGCTTGAGAGGGATAAAAGACTATATATTGGGTACAGTATACATTGGTCAGGTGACAGGTGCACTAAAATCTCAGAAATCACCACTAAAAAACTTATCCATGTAACCAAAAACCCACCTGTACCCCAAAACAATTGAAATATTTTAAAAAATAATAAATTTTAAAAATAAAGTGAAACTTGAATGGAAAAAGACAGGTATGCTGCATATACTTGTCCCTCCTGAACTGCTCTATTGAGTTTCCCACGACTGGAAGGAAAAAATGTATTATTTATTTTTTAAAAAGCAGGACAGTGGGAGGGATATTTCTTTGTTATAAAGTACTGGAAATTTTGAGAGCTATATTATACCCATATTCATCTCTTCTTGATGTACCCTGGCTGAAACTGTCAACTGTTACTTTCACACTTCCAATTTAAAATAATGCTAAAAGACAATCAGAGTTCCTTATAATTGAAACTTTTAAATCATATAGACTTGTCAGAATGTTACCTGAAGAAAGCTATTCATTTTTTTACTTAAACTTTAAACTTTCAGTAGCTGCAAAGGAGTTACATTTCAACTGTAGGAGAATTTCTGCAGACGGTCTGATTATGTTGGTATGCAAGTCTTCTAACTATATGAGGATGAACTGGATGCATATAGCAATCTGAAAAAAACTGCGTATTAATTTATCTCCAAACACACCAATCTAAACCAAACACTGAACCGTGGAGGTAAGGAGTTAAGTAATTAATGATGCTGCCTGCCACACACCTGCCAAAGACAATATAAACACCTGATGTTTCTAGCCTTTTTGAAAAGCACCACCGGGCCAGGCGCAGTGGCTCACACCTGTAATCCCACTTTGGAAGACTGAGGCAGGTGGATCACCCGAGGTCAAGAGTTCGAGACCAGCCTGGCCAACATGGTAAAATCCCGTCTCTACTAAAAAAATACAAAAATTAGCCGGGCATGATGGCACATGCCTGTAATCCCAGCTATTCAGGAGACTAAGGTAGGAGAATTGCTTGAACCGGGGAGGCAGAGGTTGCTGTGAGCCAAGATCACGCCATTGCACTCCAGCCTGGGTAACAAGAACAAAACTCTGTCTCAAAAAAAAAGAAAGAAAGAAAAAGAAAAGCACCACAGGCCCTTCTCATTGCTTGCATGCTAGCAACCAAAGGTTATTTAACAGCTCTCTGGGTCTACAGAGGCCCCACATCCCAGAGAGCTTTCCTGCCACTACTTCAGCCATCCTTGCAGGTGAAGAGTGCAAAGGGTCAGAGCTTGGGTCCCACTTTTGAAATGGTTGCTGACTCCTATTTAATTAAAATCAGGGATGCCAAGAAAAAAAAAATCTGGTGCTCTGCTTATCCAGGGATATGCATTTCATTTTCAAATGATATATCAATTTTACTTTTCTCAGGTACTTCCGACCATGCAATTCACATTTGCCTCACTTTCTATCAAATCTTTAAAGTCATTTTACCACTAACTTCTGAAAGAACTATACATTTTCCACTTTGTCAGAGATGTAGTCCCACAATTGTATTGCCAAAACAATAAAGATCATATTTTAAAATGAGCATTTTAAAAGATAAGGAAAATTCAATTTGAATACTGTAAATAACTCTTTAGCTCTTAGCCTCTAACAGGAATGCTTAAAAACAAGTGGTACTGCTTTAATAAAACAAAACAGAATTCTAGTATTTGAAAATGTCAGAAGGTATTTTTATTTCAGCTGTCTTAAATACCTACACTGAATGTTACATACATGAAAACTTGTAACTAAAAACTTTTTTTTTTTTTTTTTGAGACAGTTTCACTCCATCACCCAGGCTGGAATGCAGTGGCGTGATCTCGGCTCACTGCAATCTCGGCCTCCCAGGTTCAAGTGATTCTCGTGTCTCGGCCTCCCACGTAGCTGGGATTACAGGCACATACCACCACACCTGGCTCATTTTTGTAATTTTGGTAAAGACCAGGTTTCACCATATTGGCCAGGCTAGTCTCAGACTCCTGGCCTCAAGTGATCCGCCCACACTGGCCTCCCAAAGTTCTGGGATTACAGGCGTGAGCCACTGCCCCTGGCCTAAAAACTATTTCTATATATGGATGCTTTAAAAGCAAATTCACTAATATGGTTACTTTCATCAGTGAAGTCGTATACAGTATATGATTAAATATTTACCGAATATAATCTGTGGAACTTATTCTTTAGTTACTTATGCTGTTTTCAAACAGAACAATTGCTCTTAAACTTTTGGGAAGTATGGACCTTTTGGGACTCTTCCAAGAAACATGTATAGCCAAAAGAAAATTTTGCAAACAACTTCAGGGTGAACAGACCCAGGTTAAAAACGAGTAATACAGAATCACACACCTCAATGTAATTTATCTTAATTGTGTCTACCCACATAGGTAGCCTACTTGTTAGCTTTATCCTGGCCTGGCTTTTCATTCAGCTGAATGAAATACAATTCAATGAAATACAATTTCAATAAAAAAATTAGTAACTTACGATTAATCTGGCTCATTTAGAAGGATTTACTTCTTCAACCGTTGAAAACTACAAATCTGCTCTAATCTGTTCTAATTTTCAGACAAATCATTAACAACTCTTACTAGTTTTGTTCATAAATATTTAAACGGGCCAAATAGGCTTACATATATGTCATTAGCAGGACAACGGGAAAGAATTTTATTAACATTGTTGAAAAGAAGAAATCAGAAGGGGATCAAATCAGTACCATTGACCAGGTATGTGAAATACTGTTCACAATCTGTCATGTACCGACCATAGAGCCTCAGATATCTGACTGAATGAATCTACCCATTGGCGGAACTTTATAAAAACTCTGAAACTCTGAGGTCAATAGCAATAGCACTAAAATATTCTATGATACGATGAATTAAAAAACACAAGAACAGAGTATCAAATGGCAATTTTTTTCCCTTTCTTAAAAAATGTTCAGTCTGGGCACGGTGGCTCACACCTGTAATCCCTGCACTTTGGGAGGCCAAGGTGGGTGAATCATGAGGTCAGGAGACCAGCCTGGCCAATACGGGGAAACCTTGTCTCTACTGAAAATATAGAAAATTAGCCAGGCATGGTGGCGCGTGCCTGTAGTCCCAGCTACTCGGGAGGCTGAGGCAGGAGAATCACTTGAACCCAGGAGGCGGTGGTTACAGTGAGCCGAGATCCTGCCACTGCACTCCTCCAGCCTGGGCAACAGAGTGAGAGACTCCGTCTCAAAAAAAAAAAAAAAAAAAAAATGTTCATAATAGTAGTCTGACCTATTATAAGTAGAGAGGTAGACAAGCAACTACCATTTTACAATCATTTCTATAACTGCAATAGTTATACTTTTTAAATTTAAAGCTGGGATGGATTAAAATACAAATAATGCAAAATATTCCCCTGACATTTATTGAAATATATCCTCTGATTACGTATAAGAATAAACAAAATTACAATAAAAATTCATCTAGGAATGTGCTAGTACAAAATAGAAGTGTTTTTATCACTTTAAAATTCACATACTAGGCCCTGTGGGCTTCAAACATACAAAACGAAGCCCCTATTCTAAAGGAGTGCCCAGTGCTCTTGGAATAGTGAATGAAATATTAAGTGTATAAAGATGAGAAATGATAATAGCCCCCATGTTCACAGCCCTCAAGAAAAGTCTTCATTTGTTCTATGTGAAACCTATTGCCGGTGCAAACATTTTATTTTGTGTCCCAAAGCAAGCTAAGAATTAATTACAACCTTAATAATAGGACAAGAAAGTTTAAAAACAATCTTTTCCAAAACTCACAGGATTTGGAAAGAAAGAATCTGCTGTAAAGCAAATCAAACAAAACCCCAAAGAAAGTTAACAAAACTGAACTTTCCAAGGAAAAGGAAGCTGTGTTTCCTAATCACAGTTGCATTCTTACATTTTGCAAAAAATACTGATCTTAAATATCACTTGGTCTTACAAAATACAATCCTTCATTGCCACTATTTTGTAGATTTTATGAAGAATGTAAAATATTGTCTCTTTCTAAAGGTAGACAAAGGCAACAGTATTTTTCTCCCCACATAGTTCTTACCTACTTGGTCAAAAGAGCCATGACTCTTCATAACCGATCTAATCAAAGTAAGGTTTTAATTAATCAAGTTCAATAAAAAGAACTTGTGGAATTTCTGTTTCTTTTTTTCAATAAATGTCAAAGCTATAACATGTAATAAACGTTAAAGTTAAACTAAAAATATATTCCAAAGTCATTACATATGTCCCAAGTTTTCTAAACTTTGGCATATTGACTGGGCCGTGTTCTGAAATGTCATACAATTTTGTCACGTTTTTCAACTGAATTCAGCAAATCCTCAATGGTGGCCTACTTACGCATTTAGTACTGTGCTAGCAGTTGATCAGGGCTCCAATAAGATATAAACAGAAATGGAATTAATGGAACCATTTCTCCACACTTCAGTTAAGTGAAACATATATATCACCTTTCCATTCTATTTCAGAACGCGGTATCAGCGGATGCAACAAAGACCACAGAGTGTAGCAACGCAGAAATGTTAGCATAAAAAAGTATAGTTTTTTTTTTCCCCCAATTAAAAATCCTACGTCCCCTGCTGGTTAACTACAGCACACTGCAGAAAGTTTACTGTGATGACAACTGTTTCTAAAAAGCAAACCTTTCTTCCTTTCAAAGTGTCTTTCTCCGATCCTTAGGCCATGACTGATTCTAGCACTTCTGATCTTAAGGCACACAGTGATGACTTTTCTTTGAAAACTAGCAGGTTCGAATGTAGGCCCCAGGTGTCTGCCGTCATGCTTCCGACTCCGGGAAGTGAGGGAAGCCCACCTCCGGACAGGGTTTAGTGTAAGCCGCCCAGACCCGGAGCACCGATGCAGAGACTTGGAAACAGAAAGCGAACGTACTACGGGGCCGCAGCGGGATCCCCGCGCCAGACGCCACCCCGTTAGCAACATATGGGAGTGCAGGGATGGTTCCCAGCCCCTTGACAAGCGCGGCGACGGCTCCGAGGGGCCTGTCGGCGAAGGCGAGGCGAGGCTGCGGAGACGAGGGGCGCGGCGGGCGGGCGGACCGCCGGGGGAGCCCCGCACATTCCTCCCCGCGGCGGAGGCGCACGTGGGGTTCGAGGCCGCAAGGCCTGCAGAGGCGGCCAGAGCAGAGGGCGGCAGGTGCGGGAGAGAAAGAGGACGGGCCCCGGAGGCCGCAAGCTCCAGCACGGGAGGACGATTCCCGGAGCGGCGGCATGCGGGTCCGCGACCCCGAGGCACCGGCACCGCGGACAGGGTGGGGGAAGGCAGGGAGACACCGGGGCGCCTAGAGACGGCAGCGTTGGGGTCTGAAGGAGAGACCGGATGGGGGCCCCGAGGGACGCTCGCCGGCGCGGAACTCAGCTCACCGTGCCTCCGTCCTTAATGATGATCTTCTTGGCCAGCATGATACTGCGGTTCGCGGCCCGTTTCTTCTTCTTCCCCTGGGTCATTTTACCATCCTCGATTCCTGGCGCTGCTGCAGCCACTCCCGGGGCGGCAGGCCCCAGCGGCTAGTGCCGTCCCACCACTACTGCCGGGCCGAGCCACTCTGGGCGCCCGCCGCCATCTTGAGGGCCCGGCCTGCCTCCGGCGGCGCGTCACAATCGTGCGATCAGCCGACGAGCGCGCCCCGCCCCTCCCGCGTGATGCCGCCCCGCCCGCTCGCCGCCAGCCCGCTCTACAGTAGCCGCGCGGGCAGAATAACCGCGGGCTCGTGTGGGTGCTGCTGGCTACCTGTACAACTCCGTGCTCCGGCGTCACCAGCTAGCTAAACCCTCGCAACGGTTCTGGGCGATAGGGGCCGTTATTGTCCCCCTTCTTCAGCAGATGAGGGAATTTGTTTCAAAAAGTTGTTACCAGCTCACGGAAACAGACGTCCTAAGCTATTAGCACAATCTCCAGCTGTGTTCTAATCAAGACAGGAACTGAAGGGAACAGTGAAAAAGAAATCATTTTCCATAAGTAATGGGTAACTTAAGAGATAAGGTAGTGTTTCAGAAACAGTCTTGTCTTTTTGGTGCTCAGGGACCCCCGCTAGAACTCAGCTGACTCACGCTTACCTCCCTAGACCCAGGACCTTTTTTATTCCCTGCCAGAAAAAATACCTTATTTGACTGATGTCACCTTTTATGGCCCTCTACGTTTTTACTGTATTGTTTAAAAATAAATTTGATGGGAACATTGCTAGAAAGGGCAATTTACACAAGTGGAAGTGGACTTTAAAGTATCACAATGTTAAAATTAGATATTGATAACTACCGTGTTGTGTAATAGAATATCCTTTTCCTTAAGAGAAAAACACAAGGGATAGGGATACGCCGCATGCTCCCTACTCTCAAATGGTTAGGGAGTAACATGTATGTGTATGTATATATAGGTGGGGAAAAGAGAGGGACAAAGCAAAATGGCAAATGTTTAAAAGTATTGAAACTAGGTATGGTAGTTCTAAGATACGTTCACAGATTCAGTGATATTCCTCCCTGGAAGAGGTGGACTAATTCCCCTCTCCTTGAGTGTAGACTAGGCTTAGTGACTCTTGACAGATCAAAACAGAAGTGACTATTGACTTCAGAGGCTAGGTCATAAAAGGCACTGCATCTTCCTTTGCAGGTCTCTTTTTCATTCATTTTGGGGCTTGGAGCTTGGGGAAGCCTGCTTCCATGTTTTCAGGACACTCAAGCAGCCTATGGAGAGATCCAGTTGTCCAGGAACTGTATGTAGCCTCCTACCAAATGCCACGGAGTGAGTCACTTTGGAAGTAGATCCTCCAACCTGGTCAAGCCTTTGGCTGACTACAATTCACGAGAGACCCAGAGCCAGGACCACCCAGCTTAGCCACTCCTGGAATCCTGACTCAGAAACAGTGTAGGATGAAAAGTACTTGGTGTAAGCCACTAAGCTTTGGGGTTATTTGTTACACAGCTATAAACAACTAATATATAGGGTAAAAGGAAAAACAGAGTGAACGAATGATGAGTTCTTTGTACTCTTTTTGCAACTTTTCTGTAAGTTTGAAATTATTTCCAAATAAAATGTTAAAAAGTAAATTTGATTGAATTTCCTGTTCCTTGTATTTTCATACTGACTAAAAATGGAAAAAAAAGTAATTTCCATGGAAGGGAGAAGAAAAGCAATTTATAGCCTGATAGATACTTCTAATTATATTTTCCAATCAATAAGTATATTCATTATACTTGTTTTAAAACATATATTCTCATGTTGAAACTTTTTTTATTATTTATTTTTTGAGACAGAGTTTTGCTCTTGTTGCCCAGGCTGCAGTGCAATAGTGCCATCTTGGCTCACTGTGACTTCCAGCTCCCAGTTCAAGTAATTCTCCTGCCTCAGCCTCCCAAGTAGCTGGGATTACAGGTCCCCACTACCATGCCTGGCTAAATTTTTTTGTATTTTTAGTAGAGATGGAATTTCACCATGTTGGCCAGGCTTGAACTGCTTACCTGAGGTGATGTGCCCGCCTCAGCCTCCCAAAGTGCTGGGAGTACAGGTGTGAGCCACCACGTGTGGCCTATTATTATTTTTTGAGACAGGGTCTCACTCTGTCACCCAGGCTGGAGTGCAACGGTGCCATCATGGCCTCCTGCAGCCTCTTCCGGAATGATCCTTCTGCCTCAGCCGCTCAAGTATCTGGAACTACAAATGCACACCACCATGCCTGGCTAATTTTAATTTTTCTTTTGTAAAGACAGAGTCTGGTTATGTTGACCAGGCTGGTTTCAAACCTGGCCTCAAGAGATACTCGCTTCTACCAAAGTGCTGGGATTACAGGTTTGAGCCACCACACCTCGCCGGCAACTTTTTAGTTGACATCCAACTTGAAGTTCTTTAGAGAAAGTAATATGATAGATTTCATAATTCAATTCCCAGGAGCTTGTTTTGAATGGAAGTAGAGGGCTGATAATTTATTGTGTGGTTACTTTGATTTTCACAGTCCCTCAAAATCATACTTCATCTAGCTATACCAATTTTATCAGCCTTATGAACTGGTTATTGTTCAGTCATTCAAAAAATATTTACTGGGTGCCTGTGTCAGTGTTTTATTAGATGCCAGGGATACATCAATAAATGAGGCACTATTTATCTGCACAGAGCTTACATTCTAGTGGGGGACACAGTTACAAAACAAAAGGAAGGTAATTGCAGATTGCAGTAAATACTGTTGGAAATAATGTAGTAAGAGAAATTTAACACATACTAAATGTCCAGAATGTCCCAGGCTTTGTGCTAGAAAGGCTGCAATGATAAACAAGAGAGATCAGTCCTGTTCTAATAGGCCTATTGTGTATGAACTTGTCGCTTTGTATGTGATTTGGGTTGTGAATACAGCTGGCACTCAGTATCCTGTGGATTCAACTATCCTCAGAATAAAAATATTTTTTTTAAATCCCACAAAACAAAAAAAAAGTTTAAAAATACAGTATGACTACACAGCATTACATTGTATTAAGTACTATAAATAATCTAGAGATGATGTATGTGGAGGATGATAACCAAATACTATGCCATTTTATGTAAGGGACTTGAACATCCACTGATTTTGATATCCATGGAAGTCCCACAACCAATTCCCACTCCCCTCCTCATATGGAGGGATGACCATATTCACAAACTTTGCCCTAAGAGACTGGTATGTCAGGGTTTTTTGGTTAGGATCAACAGAAACTAACACTGGCTAACAAACTAGTACTTGCTAACGTAAGCAAAAGGGAATTATTTGGAAAGATATTAGAAGTTTTGAAAATTGATGAGAAGGCCAAGAATCAGGCTTAGAATCAAGCAGAAACCAATGTTTGGAAAGTTCATGAAAACAGTTCATGAGGCACCTTGAAAGGGAGTGGGATTCTTTGGAAAGAAAGGCAAGTGGCCAAAAGTAAAAGATTCCTAAAGAAACGAGATTGTATCACAGAATCCAAATCCCACCCCCACCATGCACAGTTTATTAAAGAAACTGCACTTCACCATGCTAACAGAAGAGGGTCCTCTTTAACTAAAAACTGAGTAAGTCACCCACATCCCTTCTACCCTCCATTCTATAGAGCCACCTGTTATTGCTGATTCAAGAAGATCCTACACATTTAATCACGAATAGAAAAGCCACCAAAAATCCATACAAGGCTATTATAAAAAACAGAAAATGAAAACTTTTCAATCAACAGAAAATACTACCTTCTAGAAAATATGAAGCAGAGGCAAATAATATACAACACTCCAACATGAATATCATTAAGTAAGTAATTGCACATATAAAAGAACACAGCAAATAAAAATTTTAAAACTCAATAGTAAGATGTAAAATGAGAGTTGAACAAACATAGGCAATATGCTGAAAAGATAAAATATCTAAAAATGAAAACTAAATCACAGGGTACCTGAGAGACACAAATAAAAGTAAAGTAAGAAACACAGAGAAGAGGAATAAAACAGCTATGAGAACAAAAATGAGATAAAAAAGATCAGAGATAAAATAATATAGAAAAAATTATCTGGGCCTCTAGGTAAAAATCAACAACAAACAAAATGTCATTTCCAAAAGGGAAAAAAATCAAGTGGTGCCACACTTCTTGATAATAACATCAAGCAACCCAACAGTGAAGCACAAATTCAGACAAACTCAAGAAAAGGAAATGTTTGTCAAGGATCTTCTACATGGCCAAGCTGTACTTTAAGTATCTAGGCTTCAGAAGAAATTTTAAACATGTCACAACTCAGAGAATATTGTACAGTACTTACAAGCCCTCCTTGAATACTCTACAGAAGAGCTTCATCCAGCCAAGAGTTGACTGGAGAGACTTCAGGTAAGTATCAGTAGGGTATTAAATATACTTTTTTAAAATTTTAATTAATTTTATTACAAAGGTGGGGATTAGGATGGGAAAATAGTGTGTAAATATTATATGTTCTAATCAAAAAGAAATAAGACTACAGAAAATATGAAGAGATAATATATTCATTGACGGTCACATAGACAATTAGATAAGAGTCGAACATCATTCAAAGGTGTCAAATTAAATAATAGAGGCCTAGACAAGCAAATTGGGGACTCTAAATGCATTATATAAAATGTTATCAGTATAAATTAGAACATACAAACCTTTCTAAACATCCAAAGAAATTTTATAAAGACCCCATGTTGTGAAAGAGGCACAGTAAGTATAGCAATATGCATATTTGTTTGCTTTTTAAAAAGAAACACATGAAAGATAAATTGGAAAACTAAGAAAATACTTATAATAATTACTTAGATGGTTAGGAATGGAGGGATAGGTATGACAGCTAGATTTTTTCAGAGTACACTTTTCATATAAAACTTTTCAAAAAAATTTATCGTTTCTTTTTTTTTCTTTTTTGTAGAGACAGGAGCTCACTCTGTTGCCCAGGCTGGTCTTGAACCCCTGGCCTTAAGTGATCCTTCCACCTCGGACTCCCAAAGTGCTGGAATTACAGGCATGAGCCACTGCACCTGGCCATATTGCTACATTTTAATTGTAAATATTAATTTGAATTCATGATCTTTTAAAATTGTATTTCCTAGCTATGTCCACTAAAATGGCCTAGAAACAATGACAGCTCAGAAACAATGGATTCTATAATACATTCCATTCACTGGCTAGAAAGATTCCAAAGAAAAAATAACATAAATCCCACTCCCCTTAAAAGGTATAGGGCTCCTTGGAGAATTAGCTGATAATCCAAATTTGGAACAAGACAAATATAAGGTAAACCTCGGATTTCTTGTGCCTGAAGCAAATAAGGACTAAAAGACTAACGAGGTCATGTTTAAAAAACACAAGAGTGGCCGGGCGCGGTGGCTCACGCCTGTAATCCCAGCACTTTGGGAGGCCAAGGCGGGTGGATCACGAGGTCAGGAATTCAAGACCAGCCTGGCCAAGATGGTGAAACCCAATCTCTACTAAAAATACAAAAAATTAGCCGGGCGCGGTGGCAGGCACCTATAGTCCCAGCTACTCAGGAGCCTGAGGAAGGAGAATCATTTGAACCCGGAGGGTGGAGGTTGCAGTGAGCCGAGATGGTGCCACTGCACTCCAGCCTGGGTGACAGAGTGAAACTCCGTCTCAAAAAAAAAACAAAACACACAAGAGCTAGCTTGCTGTGACTTCCATGGGCTAGAGGCTCACAATATATATGAGCATCAAAAAGAACTGTGACGGATTGACTATAATATATTGAGTAATTTTGTTTTAATTCATGAAGACATGGTCTTTTTTTTAAAGAGGGGTATTAGAGAAACAGGAGGGAAATATACATTTTTATTTTTAAAAAAGAATATAAACTAATAAATGTAGAAGAAATTTAGAGCACTAAAAAAATTAATCACCATTTTGCACCCCAGTGTAATAAATGATTCAGTCAAGAATCATCAATTGATGCTAAAGCCATTGGGAAACAGAATATTCTCCTGGTGCTAAAACATTACTCCATAGATTACTAAGGGGAGTAAAAATGACCTTTACCACGGGGAGAACTTTACAATAACCTTTACAATGGGGTAGTCATCATCTTAACCAAATAATCAATTACCAACATTAATAATGAGATTATCTGTGCCTTTTAATACGATACAATATAAAATCTGTGAAATATTTTTACCCAATACATTTAACCTGAAGGTAATCAAACCTATAGATTCGACTTCCAGTTCAAAGGACATGAAAGGAATAAAGGGAACAAATCAAACCACATAATAGGAGCAAAGTAACTTTGGCCCTTCGAAGAGTACTATCATGGGGAGAAAAGTCATTAGAGGTAGCATTTTCAGTCTCTTGTTATAAAACAGCCACTGAGGGGCAGGTGGTGGTGCAGGAAAGGGACTTCTAGACCAAAGGAGACAATCAAATACAAAGCATTAACCTTGATTTTACCCTCGTTCCAAAACAAAAAAGCTATAAAAAATCATTTTTGAGATAACTGGGAATACAATTGACTCTTGAACAGCAGATTTGAACTGCATGGGTCCACTTATATGCAGATTTTTTTTCAGCCAAATGCAGGTGGAAAACAGTTATTTGCGGGATGTGAAACCCGCCCATAGGGAGGGCTGAATTTTCTTATACACTGTTTCCCCCTAAGGACTTGAGTGTGCCCAGATTTTGGTATACACGAGGTGGGGGTCCGGGAACTAATCCTCCACGTTTACAGAGGGGCAATTGTATTTGAATTTGAACTTGGATGAAGTGACCTGAATTAATTTAAATTTTCTTAGGTGTCATAATGGCACTGAGGTGAAGAAGATGTCCATATCTTTAGGTCATGCATGCTGGAGTATGTAAGGGTAAAGTGTCCCAACAGAGATAAAGCTAGTGTGGCAAAATGTTAATAATGGTTGGATTTAGGTGGTATACCAATCTTTCAACTTTTTTGTATGCTGCAAAATGAAAAGCTGGAGAAAATTTAATTTTAAAAAAAGGTCTTTAACAATGTCGCATGTGTGAGTTCATGGAGGTAGCCCATGAGTTTTTTAAAGCTAAATTGGCACAATCTGTCATAGCATGATTGAAGCAATTAAAATGGCAATATTATAAAAATAAAATATTGAAAACAAAATGAAACTTGACACGAGGGAAAGGGAGAAAAATAATATGAAATAATGGAAATTTGAGGCATTATGTATATATAACATCCAAAATAAGTGGCAGGTTTTAAAATTCTAGAATTCATAACAATATGACTGGAACAGTTATAAAACGAAACATGGGCACACATCTTTCATGATTTTCTATAATTCTATCATCACTCAGGAAATATTACCCTGCCTTGGCTATATTTAAAAGACCTATTGAAGCAGCATGCATATATTAAAAAAGCACTTAGCATCATCATTTTAAAATGCTGTATTTACTATCCAATCAGAATAAAATAAAACTTTAGCCTAAAGGGAAAAACTTAATAAACCCTCAATTATTAGAAATCACGTTTGTACATGCAGTATCTTTTATTTATTTATTTTTTTTTTGAGGCGGAGTCTCGCTCTGTCGCCCAGGCTGGAGTGCAGTGGCGCGATCTCCGCTCACTGCAAGCTCCGCCTCCCGGGTTCATGCCATTCTCCTGCCTCAGCCTCCCGAGTAGCTGGGACTACAGGCGCCCGCCATCGCGCCTGGCTAATTTTTTGTATTTTTAGTAGAGACGGGGTTTCACCGTGCTAGCCAGGATGGTCTCGATCTCCTGACCTCGTGATCCACCTGCCTCGGCCTCCCAAAGTGCTGGGATTACAGGCGTGAGCCACCGCGCCCGGCCACATGCAGTATCTTTTAAAAGAGCAAACACACACACAGAGATTTTGTGTCTAAATCACACAAGTCTGATTTAGTACATTTAACTGAACCTCTTAAATACTCTACATTTAAAACTAGGGCGTCCAATCTTTTGGCTTCCCTGGGTCACCCTTAAAGAAGAATTGTCTTGGGCCACATATAAAATACAGTAACTAATAATAGCTGATGAGCTTAAAAAGATTGCAAAAAAATCTCATACTGTTTTAAGAAAGTTTACAAATTTGTGTTGGGCCACATTCAAAGCCATCCTGGGCTGCATGCAGCCTGCGGGCTGCGCGTTGGACAAGCTTAAAGTATATTTTAACATGTGAATTTTCAGTGATTATCACTAAACACTGTAACAGTATTCATTATTCTTTTAAACCTGCAGTGAGTTCTACCTTTAAAAAGAGCAAAGTGTATATCTAAGATAAACTGTATATTTCCAAAAGAACACCATGTTATTTGTTTTAAACAAATTACCTCTAACATTTTAGAAATCCTAAATGAATGAATGAAAATAAATGCATAAACGAAAAACACCTGATTCTAAGGTCCAAGGGAGGAAAATGTGATCCTAACACTCCTAACACTAGTGAAGCCCTACTGTGAGCCAAAATAACAACTGGTATCAGGTTTTAGCTCTTCCTTATAATGATGATAGGTAATGCCTAATTTAAAATTAGTTCAAAATTGTTTATTAATATACAGTACAGGTAAAAGGTTTATAAACCATGTTTTAAATTTGTAGTTTAAAATAGTCCAGCATTTATAAAGTTGTCATTAAACATAAGAACCGAAAAGTAAATGACAATACTATGCTCTCTCTCTCTCTCTATATATATATGTATGTTCTTAACACATTATCTGATTATAAACATTTTTCCACACTAGATTCATGTTATGTTCAGAATCATTTGACAGATATTCTAAAATTTAAAATGACAATGTATAAATTAAAAGTCTCTGGGCTGGGTGTGATGGCTCATGCCTTTAATCCCAGCACTTTGGGAGGCCGAGGCAGGCGGATCACCTGAGGTCAGGAGTTCGAGACCAGCCTGGCCAACATGGTGAAACCCCATCGCTACTAAAAATACAAAAATTAGTTGGGCGTGGTGGCATGGCCTATAATCCCAGTTACTAGGGAGGCTGAGGCAGGAGAATTGCTTGAACCCAGGAGGCGGAGGTTGCAGTGAGATCACACCACTGCAGCCTAGGTGACAGAGCGAGACGCCATCTCAAAAAAAAAAAAAAAAAGGTAGTATTATCTATAAGATTCAGATTATAAGATACTTTTGCATAGCACTGGAACTTGAGGATTGTGATATATTTCCAACAAAAGAAGCACTGTAATACAAAAAAGATTATTAAATATTTTTAGTTAGTGCTTTTCATGAGAGGTTGCCAAAGAAAAATATACATTTTAAAAATGCTGGCACTTTAGTGATTTTTTACAAAGTATTTTGTGTAAGGTTACTTCAGCAGTAGAGATAGGACTAAAATCCTGTATATTATCACAATTGATCTCCATGCATTCAATTGACGGTCATAATGGAAGCAATTATATTCAAATTATGAAGAAAATACATACCAAACTTCTATAATTACTTAACCTTGAGGCTAGCCTAGAGATATTTAAAACAAAAAATCTGTTAGGCTGTTATTAACATATAGAAAGATAAATTCTAACCAGTTTAAATAAACCCAGTCTTTTTTTGTTGTTTCAGTTTTTGGTTTGTTTGTTTTGTGAGACAGAGTCTCACTGTCACTCAGGCTAGAGTCCAGTAGTGTCATCATGGTTTACTGCAGCATCAAATTGCTGGGCTCAAGCAATCCTTCTGCCTCAGCCTCCTGAGTAGCTGGCCCCACAGGTGCATGCCAACATACCTGGCTAATTTTATTTTTAAGATTTTTTGTAGAAACAAGGTCTCCCTATGTTGCCCAGGCTGGCCTCAAATTCATGGGCTCAAGCAATTCTTCTGCCTTGGCTTCCTAAAGTGTTGGGATCACAGGAATAAGCCACTGCACCTGGCCAACCCAGTATTTCATGCTAGAGCATGGGCTAGAGAAGAGGAAGAAAGATCACATGTGACAGTGATAGAGATACTACAGAGCTAGAGAAAAAGATCAGCAATTCATTTTTGACATATAAAGAGAGAAGGCTAATTCATAGGTTAGGTCATAGACACAGGTAAATAGGAAAATAAGGAAATATAGAAAAAGATTTGTATAGAGTTCTTTATGAAAATAATCTATTTCAATAAATCTATTAAATAGTAATAGCTGGATACCAAAAAATGACAAGAGAAGTTTATCAATTAAAAAGCCATTTAACAAAAGACTAGTTTATACATTCCTTTGAATTATGTCCATAAAAAATTTAAATATACAAATTACATTCTTGAACCCAAAAGAATCTTTCTAAAGAAATGAAACACAGATATAGACAAAGTCAGGATCCAAATTATTTTAAAAAGTTTTTAAATTACAGTAAATTATATTTTATAATTACAAATGAAACAACAAACCGACAGTTTATACAATTGTTAAAGTTTCAAAAAGTTCAATGATGGAGCAATAGTATCACAATTTATTTAAGTACTGTTCACAAATGTTTATGCTTTTGTAATATACCTATTTTAATTTTGTTAATGAATTTAAAGAGCTAATGTTGAAATAACCAAAAAAATAGAAATGTATTTATTCTTAAAAATCCTAATTTTGCTCATGTGTCTAAAGTTGTGAATTACAGGAACACCCTCCAGAAAAATCAGGTATTTGGTAAAGCAAGGCACATAGGACCAGATTTTAATAAAGGTGCTTATTCTCTGCTCCTATAACTACTTTAAATAACCTGGAGATTATTAAGATGACTTTCAATATAGTATAAATAACTTTTATAAACCTTTTTTATGTAAAGCATCCACCCATGATAATTAAATATTATAATGTGAATGTGTAAATCAAATGAGTGATGCTAAACCCTTTAAGAAAAAACCCAACTCAGTTTAATGACTATACAATGAAATTTTTAAAGTTCAATAATTTGATATGTAAGAATAATCAGTATTACAGTAAGTGTAGAGAACATAATCAGTTTCCTTTCAGATTATATCTGAGAATCTAAATATCAAGCTACCTTTCCTTCCATGAAATTATGTGACATTCAATATAAATTGATGTAAACATTTAAGTTTTGCATCTCTAAACTATATATTCCACCATAAAAGTAGCCTACAACATCTCTAAAATCACTTATTAAAGAATTGATAATATAATACTACTGTGTTGAAACATCCATCTGTTGCATTTTAAACTCTTCTTCCCAAATACCATATTCTTAATTTTTAAAAGAACTATCAATTGGCACTCTTCTCCCATGAGTTAGCACATTTTCACATTGAACAAAGTAGTTGCATGATAACAAATAAAAAGCATAGGAATTTAAATAATGAAGGAGTCATCATTATAAAAGCTTGATACAGTAAGGCCTGTGGAGGTCATCAAAACACACATCACACACACAAGGAAATGGCATTATCTGTATATGTGACATGATCCTAGGGCACAGATCTACCTTCTCATGTATGATTACTTTTTTATGAATTAAAAATTATAAACTACATAGCCCAATCTCTAATAAACATTTTCAAACCCACTAGAAAAGCAAAATATAAATTATGCCTGTCTAATAAAATCGTGCTTTGAAAATATACTTGACTACTTTGTCCATTTTTACAATTCTTGTTTACATTTTTATAACTTTCATTAGGAATTTTGAAAATTGTGTTTTGACACCTAAAAACGTGTTACCACTGTAACTAACATGTCTAACATCTAATTTGCTTGTATAATTTTTTTAATTATTAAAATAGAAACAGACTAAACCTGATTAAATGTGAATGCAAACTGCATTAATATATAAGTAACCAACCAATACTTCAATGTGAGCTAAACATAAATCATTATATTTCATCTTGAATTCTGTGCATTTGCAGGATTTAGATTTTACTTAGCAGTAAGTAATAATGTAAGTCTGAAAATTATTGCAGTCTAAAACTACCATGATCAAAATGTGGTGAACTTAGTAAACAAATACTCTAAAGGGTGGTTACTGAAAATCATGTTGGGCATCCACAAAGTTTGCTTGGTACCAATTTGGAATCACCACCAAAGTGATTTTAAAGATTTGGTAATTTTAAATGCTTTTAAACTTTGGATGAAATTGATGAGACTTGCAATCTGTACACTATTACTGCAAAAGCAAGGTAACACTGCCAGTTCACGTTAGGCAAGGGTACCCAACAGTTTGTAACATAGTATTTTTGAGGCAAATTCTGTTTAATAAAATCCATGAGAGCTATATAAAAATACTTTTTTTTACAGTTTTTATATCTATTAGAACAGTCTTTAAAAATATATACAGTATAGGCCGGGCGCAGTGGCTCATGCCTGTAATTCCAGCTACTCAGAGGCTGAGGCAGGAGAATCCCTTGAATCAGGGAGTGGGAGGTTGCAATGAGCTGAGATTGCGCCACAGCACTCCAGCCTGGTGACAAAGTGAGACTCTGTCCCAAAAAAAAAAGAAGTATTTTACTTTTTTCATTCATAGTGTGTGTGTGTGTGTATTTTCTTTCTTTCTTTTCTTTTTTTTTTTGAGACGGAGTCTCGCTCTGTCACCCAGGCTGGGGTGCAGTGGTGTGATCTTGGCTCACTGCAACTTCCACCTGGTGTGTTCAAGAAATTCTCCTGCCTCAGCCTCCCGAGTAGCTGGGACTACAGGCGTGCACCACCATGCCCATCTAATTTTTGTATTATTAGTAGAGATGGGGTTTCACCACGCTGGCCAGGCTGGTCTCGAATTCCTGACCTTGTGATCCACCCACCTCGGCCTCCCAAAGTGTTGGGATTACAGGCGTGAGCCACTGTGCACCCAGCCAGTAAAATACTTCTTATACTCAGTAAGTAATTCTGTCTATAGTTAATAATGAAATTAAACCCATATTCAAATTATAGAAAGCATTTTTGCCCACCAAATCATCTTACCATTTCTAATATATTCTCTCTCCCTTGAACCAGCTTATTAAATAACTCATGTAATCTGCATCCTCAGCTCCAGTGTTCATTAAAAAGGAAAAAAACCCACTATTTTAAAGCAAAATGGTGGCTCCTTCTCAGTAGCTTTTTTTTTTTTTTTCTTTTTTTTTTGAGACAGACTCTCACTCTGTCGCCCAGGTTGGAGTGCAGTGGTGTGATCTCCACTTACTGCAACCTCTGCCTCCCGGGTTCAAGCGATTCTCCTGCCTCAGCCTCCCGAGTAGCTGGGATTACAGGTGCATGCCACCACGCCCAGCTAATTTTTGTATTTTTGGTAGAGACAGGGTTTCACCGTGTTGGTCAGCATAGTCTCAACCTCTTGACCTTGTGATCCACCTGCCTCGGCCTCCCAAAGTGCTAGGATTACAGGCGTGAGCCACTGCGCCCAGCCTTCTCAGCAGCTCTTGTGGGAACACAGAAAGGGAATTCAAAATTTGGCTACCTCTCCCACTCATGTGATCAGGGAAGAATAGGCTTATGAGAGACCTAAAAAAATCTTCTGAGCAGGCTTGGATTTAAAGTTATAGCGCTGTTTAAAATAATGTAATATGGCAATCTGGAATGTCTCCAAGAAAAGTCATTTTGGTCTGTCACTGACATCTGTACTATTATTTGTTTGAATGTTGTTTTTGTCAACAGTCGTAGATTAAAGAAGTTTTTACAGATCAATGAGTAAAATGTTCATTTAATAACTTTCTAACTGTATACAGTATATGCTTGATAGTTCAAAGTTCTCCAAATGTAGATACTATACAATAATTATTTTAAATTATTAAATGAGTTTTTAATCCTTTTAAATTACATTTTGAAAATTTAATGGCAATTACACACAAATTTAAAATAATATTAAGGATTTAATATGATTTACAGAAATGAAATGCAATGAAGAGATTAAGGGCTAACCTCCATTACTATAAAATTCTCTGGCTACCATTTGCACAGGAGCAACTGGATTGCTTTCAGCAGTCTTGAAGCACTAAAATATCTTAAAATTCATATGGAGAAATAGTATGTATCTCTACATTAAATTTAGATTTGATATTTATTCTCTGACAAATCAGACCCAGAATATTACTTTATTAATTTTTATATAATTGAACAAAAAACATTTAGCAATCCTTCATTTAGTAATCTTTTGTATAAATATAAAAATCTCTGGTAAGTGAAATGTTTTTTTCAAATTATACTTCTATTTTTTCACAGCTTTATAGGTAATTTTAATTTTCAAACTTTAAATATTTCATGTGATTTGATACATCTGTACAGAAAGAGTAAGATAAAAACATTTAATAAGATTAAATCTAATTTGCAAAAATTGGTATCTGACATTTGTTGTGTGCTCTTGCAAAGAGTGCATAGGACATTTCTGCAGCAATCAAAAAAGTAAAATCTTTTTAAACTCAGATTTCAAGTTTCCTCTAATATTCCTTCTAATTCTAATCCCTGGAAATACTTTCAAGTTTTGATTTCTAGATGCAATGTGTTTTGTTACATATATACATATTTTATCCTTAAACTTTTAAAAAACAGTATGATCAGATTCAGCATGATGATATCTTCACAGACTCTGTAGAAGTCCTCTGTGCAAGATTAATGTCGAGATTCCTAGTGCACCATCGTGAAAAACCAGTTAAAGACAGTATACAACTATGCTTTAGTGGGATTTCCTGCAGGTTTGGGATCATAACCATATAAAAAAGTAGCTGTTATTACAAGGATGGCTCCAAGGAAAAAGACACTGAATAAGATGAAGACAAAATAAAAAAGAGAAAATCAGATTAAAAGCAGAACAAGTTCCTTCTATTTCTTTACTATAAAAACAATTATAATTTGGGGAAAAATGTTCCAGTAACATGGCTAACAAATCTTGAGTACTTACTACATTCCAGGTATCTGGCTAAGTGCTTTATATGCATTATTTCATTGAGTTCTCACAGCAAATCTATGAAGATGTGTTAGTATTCATTTTTTACACATGAGGAAACAGTTTTAAAGAATTTAAATAACTTCTCTAAAGTCCCATAACTTCAAGAGGATTCAAACCCAGGTATGTCTAACTCTACAGCCTGCACTCTCATCCACTGCACTATACTGTCTTCCAAAGCAAAGATATTTTAAGTTCTGTATTTCACCTTAATAGGGATTTTGTATGCAATACATTCAATAACAAAAGGTCTTAATTCTTTAGTTGAACATATGAAAGGAATATTTTATTCTGTCATGTTAAACCAAGGTAAAGTTTAGTTTAAAATCCAAGATAATAAGCAAAACTCAGGACCAATTTTTATAGGATGCTTTACAAAAGGAAATTACATTAAATGCAGGGAGTTCTTGGTTTCCTCTTTATCCTATATATCTATAGATATAGTCTACTTTACGATAAATCAGAAACGAATTTAGACGGGATATATAAACTAGACTACAAATATTAACTTTTTTTTTTTCTTTTTAAAGACAGGGTCTCACTCTGTCACTCAGGCTCTGGAGTGCAGTGCTGTCATCATGGCGCACTGCAGCCTCGACCTCCAGGGTTCAAGCAATCCCAGCTCAGTCTCCTAAGTAGCTGGGACTACAGGTGCAAACCACCACACCTGGCTAATTTTTCTATTTTTTGTAGAGCTGAGGTCTCACTTTGTTGCCCAAGCTGATCTTGAACTCCTGGGCTCAAGTGATCTGCCTCAGACTCCCAATGTGCTGTGATTACAGGCATGAGCCACTGTGACTAGCCGAATCTTAACTTTTATTTATTTATTTTTTTGAGATGGAGTCTCACTCTGTCGCCCAGGCTGGAGTGCAGTGGTGTGATCTTGGCTCACTGCAACCTCCGCATCCCAGGTTCAAGCAATTCTCCTGCCTCAGCCTCCCAAGTAGCTGGGATTACTGGTGTGCACCACCACGCCCCGCTAATTTTTTGTATTTTTAGTAGAGACGGGGTTTCACCATGTTGGCCAGGCTGGTCTCGAACTCCTAACCTCAAGTGATCTGCCCGCCTCCGCCTCCCAAAGTGCAATCTTAACTTTTAATGTGTACATTTTTAAAAATGCTATTATAGAGACATAAGCTAGTTTTGGATTTAAAGTTTCTACTAATAGTCCAAAGCCATGCTCCTGTTTTTTTGTTTTTAATTGTCTGTAAATGAAAAATAATTACTAATCATTATTAAAAGGTCCTTCATAATAAGGTCTCTCCAAACTCATCCTTCCCACTTCATGCCACCCAATCTATAATTCAGCCGCTCCACTCAGTGAACACAACATACACTTTCTTGACAGTGTCTTTAGAGATACTATTCCCTCTATCCACAGTTTCCTTGCTTCTTAGAAAATGCTTATTCATAATAATTCAGGTCTAATGTCTCCAAGACTCACACCCCTAGGCAGAACTACCCTAGCATAACACTTACCACACTGTCATTAAATGATGCATTATTTACAAGTCCACTCCCCTGCTCAACCATGTGCTCTTCATTCACTGTGGTAGCCATAGTGCCTAGCATATATAGGGAGCTCAGTAATTATCTGTTATGATTAATAACTAGATTTGACTTGATGCAAATGGTTAACTCTTCAAAAGACTTAAATGCAGTTATACATATAAGGTTATTAGGATAACATAAAACATCCTATAATGTATCTTGAAGAAATTGCTACCACATTAATATTGGTAATTATTAATTACTAGACACTGTCTTCATTAGTCATTATGAACTATTCTATTCTTAGCTTTCTGGAACTTTGGAATGGCATGGACTGAAAGTTCATGCTCAACTGAAAGATTCTGTGGTCTACCTTTGTATCCACTACAGGAATCCTTTCTATAATATCTTTAGCAGGATCTACTTGAATACCTAATACTGTCAGGAAACACCTGTTTCTCAAGCCAGCAATTTTTAGATGATTCTGAGAGAGAAAATTGTCTCAGAAAAAAAAAATTAGGAAAAAACTATCAGAATGTAATGATTACTTCAAGGATTTGAGCCCCCTCTAACAGAATTATTATATGTATACTTTCACTGTTACATTGATCATAATTATTCACATCTGTCTTTCCAATCACTTGATGGTCACCAAACCTTGATGACCTTGAAGACAAGAAATTGTGTCTCATTTATGCACTCCTTTTCCTGGAGCTAGCACAGTGGCCAGCAGGCACATAGTAGACACTTAATAAACTTTTGATAAAAGAATAAGCAACCCTAAATGGAAGAATGGTAACACCAATAAGCAAAATAACAAGCACAAGAAAAATAATTTAGGGAAGTGGGTAATAGTGATATTGTAGCAGTAGAGATGTCTAACAGTCAATAGAATAAATGGATCTAGAGTTTAGGTGAAATCTGAACTTATCTTCCTAGAGAAGACAGATATGACATGGCAGTGGATGAGATGGCCAAGAGAGTGAGCAAGGATTGACAAACTACCAAAGGGACAATCAGAAAGAAAAGTATAGGCATACCATTTCAGAGAAGCCAAACAAACAAACAAACAAAAACCCAGTTTCAGGAGGTGGAATGAGACTAAAGGCAAATATATTATTACATTTAGGATAGAACTGAATGAAGATTGAGAAAATGTCACTAGATTTATTACTGAAAATGTATTCTCCACAAAGGTAAGATGCATAAAGATAGAGGGCTTAGTTATCTATTTTAGGAAAAAGAATCCATCTTCTCCATCTGGCTTAATGTCCTGAGCATATTCTCAAAATATTCATTCATTCATTCATTCATTCATTCAATAATGGCAGTATCATTGTCTTTTCTCTTTCTATCTTCAACCCAACAAACCTTATATACTTCCTCAGAAACATGAATTTACAGGCAGGCATACATCTCATTGCCAAACTACTACTCTTTTGTCCCTCTGTTGGTTTGCTTGTTCATTTATTTGTTTATTCTCACATAATTCAAAGATTTAAGTATCTTGGCCTCACATAAGGTTCAATTTTTTAAAAAAAGTATGCTTTTAAAAGTAAAATCTAAAAATCTGCAAGGTGCAAACATTCTCAAAGTACATTAAAGCATATGATTTCCTCATCTTATGAACAGGGAATACGATTAAGATTACAAAATTAAGATATAAGTGTTGTTTGTCTAGTCTCACTAGCTAAGTGATTCATTTCCATACCAAGCTGAAAACAGAAATGCTTTTACATTTTTGTCTCATAAGAACTACAGATCTCAACATGTATGTTCCAGACCTATTGCCTAGATTGCTAGAAAAGAATTAAAACTGTCAATGTTCAATATAAAGATATAAAAAGGATATTATATTTTTATAGTGCCAAATTCCATCCATAATCCTATTTCACTCTCAAAAACACAAATGAGTTCATCAAAGTGGCATATGCCTATAATCCCAGCACTCTGAGAGGCAGAGGTGGGAAGATTGCTTGAGGTAAGGAGTTCAAGGTCAGCCTGGGCAACAAAGCACATCTGTAGTCCCAGCTACCCGGGAGGCTGAGGCAGGAGGATTGCTTGAGCCCAGGAGTTTGAAGCTGCAGTGAGCTACGATCATGCCACTGCACTGCAACCTGGGTGACAAACTGAGATCCTGTCTCAAAAATATGAACATATAAATAATAAAGTAATAAATAAATAAAAGATCCTTGGGAGATTTCAAAGTTTAGAGGTTGAGAAAATCAGGAGAGGAGTAAAGTTGGAGGAAAACCTAGAGTGGCATCCTGGAAACAATTAAAATATAATCCCACTAGTCTGGGATTATAAATTAAACAAAAAACTAGAATTTTCAGTGCTGTCTGTCATGGATATTCATTACACTCAATTTTTCCTGATGCTATCTCCTCCCTTAGCATCCATAAAACTACAGAGTACTGGGTCTCCTTCCTCACCTATAACTCCTCCTGCAATTCCTTTCCAGATTGCTCTTCCTGCTACCACCTAATTGAGTTTCCTCATGAGCCACATTCTCTATATAAGCTATCTTCTTCAAGGAAGTCATGTAAATTCCGTATTTTAAAAATGTCATTACATGACTTATTTTTATGACTTTACATGACTTATTAACCTTTCTATATCACTTTTTTACTTTGCAGGGAAAATATTCACATCTATTTATTGGGAAAATTCTGGCCAACCAAATTTGTATAAAAAACTTTTCAGGAGAAGACTTTCTTTCATGAATTTAATTTGAAATATTTTTAAAACATAGTTAAATAAATTTTTAAAATTATATTTCAGTGCTTCTTCAAATTTATCAGATCACCTTACAAAGAATTCTAATTTTTCTATATACTTTTAGGGATTTAAAAAAATAGAAAAGAATATTTTACCTGGTTGGCACAAAATCTTGAAGCCAAAAATAGGAGATCAATGTTGATAATATTATCGATAAAGAGGTTGCAAATCCTTTTAAAATATTATCTGCATACTTAATAACAGCAGCTATTACAAGGCCTCCAAGTGCCTGCAGAAGTTTTAAAAATATATTTTTTAAAACACACATATAAAACTGCATTTCAAAACAATTTCAGTATTTAATAAAGCTTTTAAGCTTTTGTCCTCTAAATTCAATCCCATTATAGTAAGGGATTTATTTTAAACATCTCTTACAACGAATAGACTTACAGGTTTTGTTCAATAGCCCTCTTATTTCAAAAGGCATTTAATAAAAGTAACTACCAGGACAATCTGCAGTTTGTTATAATGGACTTTGACCATATTACAAATAAAATGTCTATCATTATCCAATTTAGTAATTAAACATCACTTGTTTGGACAAATGTGAGAGGACTGGTCACTTTAGTGAAATATTTTTACTTTTGAGTAAAATTAGTAATCAGAGTCATTTTACAGCCTTTCAATAGCCCCTTAATTTGGCTTTTTTCCTATAGTTTCTCCCCTTTCAAATCCACCACTCATTACTGTCACATTAAGTTTTCTAAAGCATAGTTTTAATTGTGCTTTTTCTTTAAGACTGTAGAAAGAACTTTCTACCTAATCCCTCTCAAATTCCCAATTGTAGCTACTTTAGTAATGAGGTTTTACTACACTACACAGTTTTGCTTTCTGCCAAAGACTACTTATCATTTTCCAAATCTGGGTTACCTACTGTAACAACTTTCAAAACACCTCTTCTATGATGGAAGCTTTATTTAGAGAAAGTCATAAATTATGTCAATTGAGCTTACTACAAATTAATGTTTCAGTCCCAATATTTCTTGGCAATGTTGTCATTCATCTATTTACTCCCTATTGAATCCTTCATACCAGTTACACCAAACATTTTTTATTTTTCTCATATCTTTAGCCCCTTTTTATGGGAAGGGGACTTCTTCTGGTTGCTGGAATAAGATACATCATACATAAACTCTCTTGACTCACCCTATCTCTGCTTCAAATTTTCTCTTAATTATTTTTTTCAAATTTTCACTTATCCTTGTTTCCTTTTCTGCTATCTTAAAAACAGAAGTATCCGGGCTGGGCGAGGTGGCTCACGCCTGTAATCCCAGCACTTTGGGAGGCTAAGGCGGGCAGATCACAAGGCCAGGAGATTGAAACCATCCTGGCTAACACAGTGAAACCCCGTCTCTACTAAAAATACAAAAAATTAGCACTCCAGCCTGGGAGATAGCAAGACTCCATCTCAAAAAAACAAACAAATAAAAAATTAGCTGGGCTTGGTGGCGGACGCCTGTAGTCCCAGCTACTTGGGAGGCTGAGGCAGGAGAGGCATGAACCTCGGGGGCGGAGGTTACAGTGAGACGAGATCGCACCACTGCACTCCAGCCTGGTGACAAAGCGAGACTCCGTCTCAAAAAAAAAAAAAAAAAAAAATAGAAGTATCCTACCTGCTTTTAAAACACAACTATCCTTTGCCATCTTCACCTTCCTTTCTGGAGCCTTGCTTCTTAGGCTTCAAATATCTCTAGAAGAATAGGAGGCTCTAAGGATAGTGACTTGTATCTTCATTTTTATGTCCTCTAGAATTCTCCATATGTATTTTTTAAATATGTAATTAATTATTCAACCCTTGAACAATTCCAGGCTATATATAAACTGAATTTTACAGATGTTTTCCAATATGTAACTACAATATGAGGCTATGAAATGTCACAGAATTAAATGTCTAGATCTGCTTCCTGGGTCTTAATAGCTGACCCAGACTTCCTGTACAATGATAAGACTTATAGAAAAATCAAAAGTTATATTTGCCTTTAGCTTCAACTCTTTTATTCTTAAACTTGTATTTTCATTATGTTACATTTAAATACCACAAAGTTCATTAAAGACCCCTTTTCAAAATAAGATTTCATTACAGCATTAAGATCACTTCTATTTTCACTTCCTCGAATAAACTAGATACGAGAGCACTAACAGGAGGGACCTTTTCCCCTCACATGAGTATATCAGGAGCTACTTTGATTCTTTATATTAAAATAGAGTTTATTAGCATTAAATCTAAGACTTTAAATGCTTTACCTGAAGAACAACTACTATCCAGGTCAGTCGGTTATATCCCTGAAAAAATCCATTCTTTGATACCAGTTCTCCATCATAAATGTACACACCCATTAATCCAAATATACTTCCAAAGAAACCTAAAAAAAAGTAAAGTCTACATGATATATCATTTAGTTTGTCTGAAGAGATATATTTTTTCACTGACATTCCAAATAATTTTATACTTAACTTTTTCTTTTTGATAAAATTAGATTACTTTCTTGCTCTGTTGTCCAGGCTGCAGTGCAGTGGCGCAATGTTGGCTTACTGCAACCTCCGCCTCCTAGGTTCAAGCAATTCTCCTGCCTCAGCCTCCTGAGTAGCTGGGACTACAGGTGCGTGCCACCACGCCCGGCTAATTTTTTGTATTTTTAGTAGAGACGGGGTTTCACTGTGTTAGCCAGGATTGTCTCGATCTCCTGACCTCGTGATCCATCTGCCTCGGCCTCACGAAGTGCTGGGATTACAGGTGTGAGTCAGGCGCCCAGCCAAAATTAGATTACTTTCTAAAATTTTTACTTGGTTTTGTATACTTAACAAAAGTATACTTAGTACAATATTATGACTACAAGACAAAGACATACAAATGTAAAAAGACAAAGACATAGAATACAAAAAATAACAGACATTACCAACTTTGGAGCACTAAAATAATACAATGCACAAATTAGATGACTACATGGCTAGCCCATTCAAATATGTGCAATTGCTCACATTTGGAATATGTCATTGTTCTTCCATCTTCCTCTTGCTAGATCTAGATTTTTCATATATTCACATCAATACATACAAATATAAAAGCTCAGGCAGGGGGTACAATATTTTTCCTTATTAAGAAGTTTTGAGAGTGGGCACAGTGGCTCACGCCTGAAATACCAGCACTTTGGAAGGCCAAAGCAGGAGAATCACTTGACCCCAGGAGTTTAAGACCCACCCAGGCAACATAGCAAGACTCCATCTCTACAAAAAAATTTTTAAATTAGCTAGGTGTGGTGGTGCATGCCTGTAGTCCTAGCTACTCAGGTGGCTGAGGTGGGACAATCACTTGAGCCCAGAAGTTTGAGGTTACAGTGAGCTACGATTCTACCACTGCATTCCAGTCTGAGCAAAACAGTGAGACTGTCTCTAAAAAAAATAAATAAATAAATAAAAGTTTTGTTTTCAAAGTATAACTAATAATAACTAATATCCAAAAAATCACAGCTAAGAAATAGTCATAGAAATCATTAGATTCTGTGTTACTGAAGTTTCACTGTTAGAGAAAGTTAACTTGGTGAGAGCAGAAACTGTCTTGTTCATGTTGAATCTCACCTCAAAAACATATTCTATCACATGACTATTGGAATAAGAGATCCCCAGAAGCATTGCTAGGCTATAAATAAAGAAATTCATGCTTACAGGGACCACTTCTTATGGGTCACCTTTGCAATATATGCAGTTAAGGAGTGCAAGGGTAAAGCAATTTTTAAAAATGAAGTCATAACTAATCAAAGTATTCCACAATAGAAAGGAAGTGAAAAGGATGTGAAATGCTCTAAAATTCCATTTAAGTCAGCTCTATCCTTTTAATGTCTAATTTCAAACATGAAATTAATGCTGGCATATAATTACAAAAACACATCTGATGGTATTTTATATGACGGTATTATACATACATAAAATATGTATGTGTGTGTGTATATATATACACACACACACATATAAAATACCATCAGAAGAGTTTTATATATAACATATATATATGTATATGTATATTTTGAGACAGGATTTCACTCTGTCACTTAGCAGGCTGGAGTGCAGAGGCAGAATCACAACTCACTGCAGCCTCGACTTCTTGGACTCAAGCGATCCTCCCATCTCAGCCTCTCAAGTAGCTTGGACCACAGGCACATGCTACCACACCTGGCTAATTTTTTTTTTTTTTTTTTGTACAGAGTTTTGTAGTGTTGCTCAGGCTGGTCTCCAATTCCTAAGCTCAAACAATCCACCTGCCTCGGCCTCTCAAAGTGCTGGGATTACAGGCGTGAGCCACTGTATACAGCCTTATATATATATATTTTTTTAAGAAACAGGGTCTCACTATGTTGCTCAGGTCTCAAAACTCCTGGTTCTCAAGCAATCCTCCCATCTCAGCCTCCCAAGTATCTGAGATTAGAAGCACAAGCCACCACACCCAGTAAAGTTTTTTAATTTATAAAAGACTTTGTAATTACTAAAAAAGTATACATTATAGAATGATATATACATGTCAGTACGAACACATCTACTGCATTCTAACAGTTGCATAATATTCCTTTGTATGGATTATAATAGCAAATATGTATGTATCAGCATGTAACAGGAATTATTCTAAGTGCTTCATGTATGTTAACTCACATACAACACTATGAGGTAGATGTCTATTTTATAGATGAAGAAACTGAAGCACAGAGAGGTTACATAACTTACCAAAGCTCACACTACTGGTAAATCACGAGCTCAGGAGAGAACATGATCTTAATCACTATACTATGTATTATATTGGTAATTTATTTAACCAGTCCTCTAAATGTTTTCTATTTTTTAGAATTGTAACCAATGGCTGAAACAATAATCCTGGACATCTATCTTTGTGCTCTTATAGGATAGATTCTTATCCAGACTTGGAATTCTTATATTACAGCCTACACATATTTAAAATTTTGGCAAATATTCCCAAATTGAAATCCAACATGGTTATATCAATCTATACTCCTAGGAACAATAGGTAATAGAGTTCCTGCTTCTCTATCCTCTGGCTAAAATTGGATCTTATCATGTTAATCTTTGACAATTTGATGTTTGAAAAATGCTATTACATTGTTTTAATTTGTTCTTATAATTTTGAATTGTGATAGGCAATTATTTAATTATCCTTTCAGAACGTTAAGTCTGTTATCATTTTTTTGCTGTGAGCATTGGAGCTTATGAAGTCACCAAATAAGAAATCCATGAAGCACATTAGAATCATGAATTCTGATTTGTCTTCCATTTTTATCTTACAATTTAATGAAAGTTTAGGCAACTCACACAAGCCTTGATTATTTCCTTCTTTTTCTCTGATATTGTATATTTATATAAAGAGTTGACATTTTTAGTGCTCACTATACGTAAGACACTTTAATCTTGGCTCACTGCAACCTCCGCCTCCCAGGTTCAAGCGATTGTCCTGCCTCAGCCTCCAGATTAGCTGGGATTACAGGCACGCGCCACCATGCCTGGCTAATTTTTTGTATTTTTAGTAGAGATGGGGTTTCATCATGTTGGCCAGGCTGGTCTTTATGTCACAGATCTAAGTTTTTCATATTCTTAAATAAAAGGCATTCATTTAAAATAAAATGTTTGGCCAGGCGCGGTGGCTCACGCCTGTAATCCCAGCACTCTGGGAGGCTGAGGCGAGCGGATCACAAGGTCAGGAGATCGAGACCATCCTGGCTAACACGGTGAAACCCCATCTCTACTAAAAATAAAAAAATTAGCCGGGTGTGGTGGCGGGCACCTGTAGTCCCAGCTACTCGGGAGGCTGAGACAGGAGAATGGCATGAACCCAGGAGGTGGAGCTTGCAGTGAGCCGAGACTGCGCCACTGCACTCCAGCCTGGGCGAGAGAGCAAGACTCTGTCTCAAAAAATAAATAAATAAATAAATAAATAAATAAATAAATAAATAATAAAATAAAATGTTTTAAAAGACAAGAATATTGCCAGATATTTGGATCAATAGCAGATTTTATGCAAGGCTCATTTATTTAAAGATATATAGAAATCTTTAAATATAACAATATAATCATTTTAAAAATAATATTAGAAAACATTTAAAACTTACCAAGCTGAATATTTCTTATCCACACTGACTGTTTTGTTTCTTTTAAGATTTTCTCAAAGTAAACCCCAGCAAAGCCACTTGAAAAACATGCTGTGAGAACTGCCATGAGTCCTACAAATTGAGAACCAGCTGAAAGTTTCTTAGAATCAAGCTGAGAATCTGAGGGCCACTAAATAAGAAGAAAAATAAAATTGAAGTTTAATTCCTATAACATTTTACATAAACATATTAAGAGCCCACTCTTAGACCATAACTTAAAAATGCAACCAATATCATTTTTGGGATTGCAAAGGAGAGCTTTTAACATAAAAAAAAATCATTTGATTTTTTTTCTCACAGTGATAATATATTACTAACTTGTAATTTCAAAAAGTACCTTAGAAATAATAAATATTTTACATTTCATCTATTACAGAGACCAATGTTACCTTGAGATAATTCCTTAATGTTTAATTTATTAAAAAGCACCATCTCAAATACAGGTAAAAGAAAGAATGAGAATCTCACATCCCCTCTGCTGTGTCAGCAAAAGTAGAGATCAGCTGGAAAGTAGTGTTCTAAATCAAGCATAATAAAGGGAAGCTGTTGGGAGGTGAACCCCAAACACTGTCAGGAAAAGACAGTCCATCAGACAGGGAAGGAAAACTCTGAGTACAAGACACTGGAAACGAAATGTGTTGGAAGGGACTCCAGGATCATTGCACCAGAGATGGTACCCTATGGCTTAGATGTTACCCTCTATCTAATCAACTGATATCCTGTAACTACTGTTAAATTTTCTTTTGCATCTATTTCTTCCCTCCTCAGTTTGATCTTCTACTAGCTGGACTTCTTTTTTTGAGACATGGTCTCACTTTGTCACCCAGGCTGGAGTGCAGTGCATGATAACAGCTCACTGCAGCCTCAACCTCCCTGGGCTCAGGTGATCCACTTTAGCCTCCCCAGTAGCTGGGACTACAGGTGCACACAACCACACCTAGCTAATTTCTGTATTTTTTGTAGAGACAGGGTTCTGCCATGTTGCCCAGGATGGTCTCAAACTCCTGGGCTCAAGAAATTTGCCTGCCTTGGCCTCCCAAAGTGCTAGGATTGTAGGTGTGAGCCACCATGCCCAACCTAGCTGGACTTCTTAAAGCCATTTTTCCTTCTGAAACTGTACTTTTCATAGTGACCAAAGACTTTTCAATCAATACGTTATCTAATTTTTAATAATAAAATTGTTCATTCTCTATTCAGCTTGCCTTCAACACAGAATTAACACTACTGACTCTTCATTCCTTACCTCTTGAAACAACCTGCTCTTTTCCGTGTTCTCTCCTCCAATCTTTATATTTATTCTAGTCAACTGACTCTCCGGATGATGGAAATGTTCTGTATCTTCACCCTCAATAGGGTTATCACTATATTTAAGTGGCTATTGAGCAGTTGAAATGTGGGTAGTGCGACCAAGGGACGGAAATTTTAATTTAATTTTAACTAATTAAATTTAAATAGCTACATATGGCTTGTGGCTACCCTATTGGACAGTGTAGTTCTACAGCATAGTTTATAGGAATCCCCTCTACCCTGGAGAGCTGATTCACAGAAGCACTGACATCTCTTCTGAGCTTAAGTCCAAGATTTTCAGTTGCTGCTATCCAGAAACTTATTATCTCCTCAAAGCCAATATGATTAAAATGTACCCATCCCTCTTCAAAGCAAACATACCTTTTGATACCTTTATATCTATTAAAAATGCCACCATTCAAACTTAAGTTTCTTAATCTCCTTGCTCTCCATTCTCTATGGTATTTATTGGTCTAACACTCATACTGATTCTTCCCTTGGAACAACTCTTACATCACTGCTGTGGGACATTCCAATCCCATTAACCTGACAGTTTAGGTCCCTGTCATGCTTTCTAACTCCGCTCCATTCCTTCAGTCTTTCTCCCCACCAATCTGCCCTGCGTGCCTATAGGATTTCTCTGATGTGCCTCTCTCCCTTCCAACTCTCCAGTGAGGCCTTACAGCCAAAAGCAGTGAAGCCTAAGCTCCTGGCTCAATACTGAAGACCACATATAATATAGGACCAATCTGTATTTTGTAATTTCATCTCTCACCATATCTTTGTCAATTATTTGTTCCAATCAAAGAAGACTATTACCACTCCTTAACTTATCTTGTGCTTATCCACAGATCAACATCCGTATTTTTTTTTTAACATACCTTTTATGTAATGCTTTTTCTGCTGTTTCCAACCTACTGAAACACAAATAGTGAAAAGTTTTAAGATTTGGTCCTGGCTCTGCCACTACTAGATTGGGATCATAAGCAGTTTCATTAACCTCTCTGAGCTTCAATAACTCTTTTGTAAGTTGGGAAGAATAATATCTACCTTAAACAGTTGGGTATAACATGAGATTATACAGGATAAGTACCAAGTGGGCACCTGGCACATAAGTACTCAGTATGCAAATCTCATTATAATTATTACCTTTCAACACCTAATTTAACTCCAATATCATCCCTGAAGATTTCCCAGGAGTCATCTGTACTTACAGGATATAAAATCAGTTGACAACCAATCATGTAAAAAAAAATATCATTTGTTTAAGTCTTGCTAATTAGGCACTATGAATGGAAGGAGCAGTGAAACACAGCTGCTGCCTTCTAGGAACTTAAGTTGTAGGGGTAAACAGACATATAAATGAGCATTTAACCATAATATAAGTACTTTGGAAAAGATATGTACAAAGTACTATGGTGGTAGAGAAGAAGGCATAAATGTTTAAATGTTATGCCTGTGATATTAGGAAGATATTCTGGTAGAGGCAGACTTTAAGACTGAGCTGAGTCTTAAAGGTGGGAGTTAGCCAGGCAAAGAAAGGGGAGAAGGCATTGTAGGCACAAGAGAAAGAATGGATAAATGCTCAGCTGTGCAAAATAGCCCCTACAAGCAGCTCAGTTGTAGCAATTCAGAGTGTGAAGTATGCAACAGCAGAAATGAGTCTAGAACTGTAGGTACATTTCAGAAGGTCCAGTGTGTCACACTAATTACTCTGAGCTTTAGCCTATAGGTCTGTGTTCCTGAAGCTTCAGTTATTTGCCTATCATTTTCATGGTTTTGTCAAACTTATGTTCCACCTGAACTATTAATAACTTTCTAATTTAAAATACCTTACTATTTGAAACAATGCCTACTTTAGCTTACCCTAAGCAATATTTATGAAAATATGAATTTGATATGCCACTTATACTTTTGTAATACTCATTTAAAATAAATATTAAAAACATTAGGCTGGGTGCAGTGGCTCATGCCTGTAATCCCAGCACTTTAGGAGGCTGAGGCAGGTGGATCACGAGCTCAGGAGTTCGAGACCAGCCTAGCCAACATAGTGAAAGCCCATCTTTACTAAAAATACAAAAAATTAGCTGGGCCTGGTGGCAGGCACCTGTAATCCCAGCTACTTGGAAGGCTGAGGCAGGAGAATTGCTTGAACCCGGGAGGTGGAGGTTGCAGTGAGCTGAGATTGTACCACTGCCTTCCAGCCTGGGACAGAGCGAGACTCCATCTCAAAAAAAAAGAAATTAAAAATTTATTTATTATATAAACCACACTTCAGGGAAAGTGATGGCATGAACTGAGGAATTATCAGGATATAAGTATTAATAAAACCTTCCATCAGAACAAGTATCACTGAGGACTAAAAATAATAATAATCATAATAAATAATAAGGCCAGGTGCAGTGGCTCACATCTAACACGTTGGGAGGCTGAGGCAGGATGATCACTTCAGCCCAGAAGTTTGAGACTAGCCTGGGAAACATAGTGAGACCCTGTCACTATATAAATTTTTTTTAAAAAATTAAAATTAACCCCCCCCAAGAATAGATGAAATCTCCAAAAATAAAGACATAACTTAGAAGAAATAACAAACCTGCAAGCAACCCCAGTATTTAAAGGGAGTCTCACAAAAAAGATTCCTATGAAGAAAACCAATAAGGAATCATTAGAAAGATAAAAGAACCAGGAAAAAATGGTATCATGAAGCCGATAGAAAATAAAAAGGGAGTGGCTAATAATCTCAAATGCTACAGATATCCAGCAAAAATCAACTTTCTTTAAAATGCAGTGTCTTATTTCCCTGATTAGAATGTTCACTTCTGTAGGTAATATAATTTTATTTTGATTAATTCCTCTGTATTACTTACACTCCCAATGTAGTATGTCACGCAAAGGATGCCCTCAAAACATATGTTAGTTGTGGGGAAAAACATTTGTTGGTTTCAACAATCAATAGAACCATATTTCTCCACACAAAATAAATAAGGTTTTGAAACCATGATAAAGATAAAAATGTATACTTATCTTGAATAGTTACCTGTACAAAAGCAACTCCTGTCATCAAAATTACTAGGGACAGCCACTGGTATACACCCAATTTTTTACTAAGCATAGACACAGAAAATAATGCTGTTGTAAGAATTTTCAACTGATACGTGACCTGAAAAAGAAAACAGTAATATTATTAATGTTCGTTTGTTTGTTTATTCCTTAAGGGTACTATTAGAAATGTATTTTAAGGACTATGGCAGCATGCCTGGTGGTTGCATCTGGCTGGGAACTGGAATCTAAAGCTTCAGTTAACACCAGTCTCAGGAATCTGTACTATGTACCAGAGAGCTCTGGACACTTTAGGCAATAATGCAAAATGAATTGAACGTTCTTATTGTAAATTAGGTTGCAACATGCAAGCAAAGACAAAATTATCTCCACAGCCACTGCCACTCTTGCAGATACACAAGCATGCAATCTAGGGGCCTGGGTATCAACCTGCCCCACCTGCCACAGCTAGCACCTTCGCAGACCATCCAGGGGCCTGAAGACAAGCCTGTCCCACCCACCACTGCTTGCACAGGACTCCAGGGACTTGAAAATGAGCCTGCTCTGTCTTCTGCCCACGCATGCCTCCCGGGGGCTAGTGACTGACCTGCACAACCTGTTGCTACCATTGCTGGCACCCACCCATGCACACAAACTGGGGCCTGAAAATTGGATTGCCCAGCCCTATGCTTTCACCACTGGCACTCATGTACACTGCTTGGGGACTCAAGATTGGCCTACTGCTGCTCCTGCTACTGCCAATGCCACACATGCCACCCAAGAACTGGAAGACCCACCTACCTGCCCAGCCCACTGCTGCCTCCAGCAGCACTAAAATAAGCTGCTGGGAGGCTCAAGGACCAGCCACCTGGACCCACCATTGCTAGTATCTGCATACACCTCTTGGGGACCCAAGAACCAGCATACCTGGTCCACCACTGCCACCACTGGACCCTGCCTGGCATCCCCATCCCCAGCAATGCCTTGCCACAGCTTCCACTAACAACTTCAGTTGAAGCCACTAAGGAACCAGACAGACCCCACTGACATTGATTATAGCCAAAGAAATCATATAGAGACTATATATTACTGCACCCACCCAGGATCAAAGCCAAAGCACCCTACCCAACCAACATTATGCATATATCTGTAGGAAAATGTCTTTCCCTATGAAAGCTATCTACAAAACTGGAAGAAGCTATTGTTATACCAGACACACAGATATCAATATAAGGACACAAGAAACATGAGAAAGCAAGGAAATATGATACCTCCAAAGGGACACAATAATTCTCCAGTAACACATCCCAATGAAAAGAAAATATGAAAGGCCTGAAAAGAATTCAACATAATGATATCTAGAAAGTTTAGTGAGAAACAAGAGAACACAAGCAGACAATATAAACAAAATAGGAGAACAATTCATCATCTAATTGAGGTATTTAACAAAGAGATATCATAAAAAAGAACTAAACAAAAATCATAGAACTAAAGAATTCAATAAATGAAATAAAAAATCCAATCAAGAGCTTCAATGTTAGACTAGATGAAACAGAATAAAGAATTTCTGCACTTGAAGTCAGGTCTTTTCAAATAAGCCAGTCACATAAAAAAAAAAAGAGAAAAAAGAATGAAAAAGGCTAAATAGAGTCAACCCAAAAAGATCTTCACCAAAGTACATTATAGCCAAACTACCAAAAGTCAAAAGACAAAGAGAGAACCCTAAAAACAGCAAGAGACAAGCATCAAGTTACATATAAGGGAATCTCCATCAGTCTTAGCAGCAGATTTTTTAAGAGAAACATTATAGGCCAGGAGAGAATTAGATGATATATTCCAAGTGCTGAAAGAAAGAAAAACTGCCAGATAAAAATACCATACGCAGTGAAACTATTGTTAAAAAATGAATGCAGGCTGGGCATGGAGGCTCATGCCTGTAATCCCAGCATTTTGGGAGGCCGAGGTGGGCAGATCACTTGAGGTCAGGAGTTCGAGACCAGCCTGGCCAACATGATGAAACCCTGTTTCTACTAAAAATACAAAAATTAGCAGGGCACAGTGGTGTGCACAGGCTTGGTAGAGTACGACTGTGGTCTAGCTACCTGGAAAGATGAGGCAGGAGGACAGGCTGAGCCCAGGAGTTTGATACTGCAGTGCACCATAACTGTGCCTGTGAACAGCCACTGCACTCCAGTCTGGGAAGCATAGCAAGACATCTGTCTTTTAGAAAATAAAAAATAAAATAGAAATAAATTTTTTAAAATTAAAAAATAGGTAAATAAAATTTTTAAAAATAAAATGAGAGATAAAGTCTTTCCTAGATAAGGAAAAACTGAGGAAATTCATCACCACTAAACCAGCCATATAAGAAATGCTTAGGCCAGGTGCCTGTAATCACAACACTTCGGGAGGCCGCGGCGGGCAGATCTCTTGAGCTCAGGAGTTTAAGACCAGCCTGGGAAACATGACGAAACCTCGTCTCTAAAAAAATACGAAAGTTAGCCAGGCATGGTGGTGTGCACCAGTAGTCCCAGCTACTTGGGAGGCTGAGGGAAGATGGCTTGAGCCTGGGAGGCAGAAGTTGCAGTGAACCGAGACTGTGCCCCTGCACTCCAGCCTGGGTGATAGAGCCAGACCTTAACTCAAAAACAAACAAAAAAAGTGCTTACAGGAGTCCTGCACTTGAAAGCCAGTATCTACCATGATAAAAACACATGAAAGTATAAAACTCACTGGAAAACCAGATACACAAATTACAAAGAGAAAGGAGTCAACATTAACACTACAGAAAACCAACCAGAAAACAACTGACAAAATTACAGGAATAATCCCCATGTATCAATAATAACTATGAATGTAAATAAATTAAATTTCCCACATAAAAGATATGGACTGGGAAAATGGATTTAAAAAACCATACGTTAACTACACACTACCTACAAGAAATGCAGTTCACCTGTAAAGACAAACATAGACTGAAAGTAAAGGGATAGAGAGATATTCCACGCAAACAGAAACCAAAAATGAGCAGAAATAGCTATACTTATATAAAATAGACTTTAGGTCAAAAACTGCAGAAACAAAGAGGTAATTATATAATGATAAAGGGATCAATTCAACAAGACTATAGAGCAATTCTAAATATATATGCACCCAACACTGCAGCACCTAGATATATTAAGAAAATATTAGTAGCTCTAAAGAGAGAGATAGACTCCAATGCAGTAACAATTGGGGACTTCACAACCCCACTCTCAGTTTTGCACATATATCGTCTAGAAAGAAAATCAACAAAAGAAACATTAGAGGAGTTAAACTACACTTTATACCTAATGGAACTCCCAGACATTCACAAAACACTTCATCTAACAGTTGCAGAATGCACATGCTTCTCATCAGCACATGCAGCATTCTCCAGAACAGAATATATATTAGGCTATAACTCTCAACAAATCTTTAAAAGTTGAAGTCATATCAAGTATCTTCTCAGACCAAAATAGAAAATTTTCTTTTTTTCCTTTTCTTTTCTTTTCTTTTTTTCTGAGATGGAGTTTCAATCTTGTTGCCCAGGCTGGAGTGCAATGGCGTGATCTCAGCTCACAGCAACCTCTGCCTCCTGGGTTCAAGCAACTCTCCTACCTTAGCCTACTGAGTAGCTGAGATTACAGGTACCCACCACCATGCTTCGCTAATTTTTGTATTTTTAGTAGAGACAGTGTTTCACCATGTTGGCCAGGCTGGTCTCAAACTCCTGACCTCAGGTGATCTACCTGCCTTGGCCTCCCGACGTGCTGGGATTACAGGCGTGAGCCACTGTGCCCAGCCTAGAAAAATTTCTTAAAACAAATATAAATTGAAACACAACATACCAAAACCTATGAGATACAGCAAAAGCAGTGACAAAAGGGAAGTTTACAGCAATAAATGCCTAAATCAACAAATTAGAAAGATTCACATAAACAACCTAATATACCTCGAGAAGCTAGAAAAGCAAGAACAAACCAAACCCAAAACTAAAAGAAGGAAAGAAATAATAAAGATGGGCAGGCCAGGCACTGTGGCTCATAGCTATAATCCCAGCACCTTGGGAGGCCAGGCGGGAGGATCACTTGAGGCTAGAAGTTCAAGACCAACCTGGGCAACATAATAAGACCCTGTCTCTACAAAAAAAAAAAAAAAAATTAACCAGGCATGGTAGCACATGCCTATATTCTCAGCTATTCAGGAGGCTGAGGTGGGAGGATTTCTTGAGCCCAGGAGGTTGAGGCTGCAGTAAGCTAAGACTGTGCCATGGCACTCCAGTGTGGACAACAAAGAATGTCTCAAACAAACAACAACAACAAAAGATCAGGGCAGAACTAAATGAAATAGAAACTAAACAAAAATACAAAGGATGAAATAAAAGAAAAATTGGTTTCGTGAAAAGATAAGTAAAATCAATAAACTACAAACTAGACTAACCAAGAAAAAAAGAGGAAAGACCCAAATAAAATCATAAACAAAAAAGGAGACAGTACAGACGACACCACAGAAATACACAGGATCATTAGAGACTATTATCAACAACTATATAGTAGCAAATTGAAAAACCTACAAGAAATGGATAGATTCCTGGACTCATACAACCTACCAAGATTGAACAAAGAAGAAATTAAAAACCTAAACAGACCAATAACAAGTAACAAGATTCAATCAGCACTTAAAAAGCCTCCCAGAAAAGAAAAGTCCAGGACTGGATGGCTTCACTTCTGAATTCTACTGAACTTATAAAGAAGAACTAACACCAATTCTCCTCAAACTATTCCAAAAAAATCAAGTGGAGGGAATTCTTCCTAACTCATCCTGTGAGGCCAGCATTACCCTGATATCACAACCAGACAAGCACACAGCAAAAAATGAAACTATAGTTGAATATTCCTGAATAGCACAATAGAGAACCCAAAAATCCTGAACTAAATATTAATACTTGCAAATCGATCCCAGCAGCACATAAAAAAGATTGTTTACCGTAATCAAGTAGAATTTATCCCAAGGATGCAAAGACAGTTTGATATATATGCAAAATCAATAAATGTAATACATCATATCAACAGAATGAAGAATAAAAACCTTATGATCATCTCAATAGATGCAGAAAAAGCATTTGATAAAATTTAAAATATTCCTAGGAACATATCAACATAACAAAGGCCATATATGACAAACACACAACTAATACACTGAATGCGGAAAAGCTGAAAGACTTTCCTTTAAAAACTGGAACAAAATCGGGCAAAAGAGAGAAATAAAAGGCATCCAAACTGGAAAAAAGGAAGTCAAATTGTCCCTCTTTGCAAATGACATGATCTTATATAGAGAGGACTCTAAAGATTCCATTAAAAAAACTCTTAGAGCTGATAAACAAATTCAGTTGTTTCAGGATACAAAATCAACATACAAAAATCAGTAGCATTTCTATAAACTAATAACAAGCTAGCTGAAAAAGAAATAAAGAAAGCAACCTATTTCCAATAGCTACAAAAAAAAAAAATCTAGGAATAAATGTAACCAAGGAAGTAAAAGATCTCTACAAGAAAAACTACAAAACACAGATGAAAGAAATGGAAGAGGACACAAATGGGAAGATATCCCATGCTTGTGGATTAAAAGAATTAATATTGTTAAAATCACCATATTACCAAAAGCAATCTTCGGATTCAGGACAATCCCCATCAAAATACCAATGATACTCTTCACAGAAACAGAAAAAACAATCCTAAAATTCATATGGAACCACAAAGACCCTGAATAATAGCCAAAGCAACCCTGAGCAAAAAGAACAAAGCTAGAGGCATCACACTATGACTTCAAAATATACTACAAGGCTTTAGTAACCAAAATAGCATGGAGTTTGTTTAATAACAGGCACAAAGACCAATGGAAGAAAATAGAGAACCCCAAAATACATTTACGTGTTTATAGCCAACTGATTTTTGACGAAGGTGCCAGGAGCATACATTAGAAAAAGGACATCCTCTTCAATAAATGACACTGAGAAAATTGGATATGAATATGAAGAAAAATGGCACTAGATCCCATCTCTCACCATATTAAAAAAAAACTCAAAATGGATTAAAGACTTAAACATAAGACTCAAAACTATAAAACTATTACTAGAAGAAAATAGAGGAGAAATGTTTCAGGACATTGGTCAGGGCAGATTTTATGGCTGTTATTTCAAAAGCACAGGCAGTGCTTGCTTCAGCAGCACATATACTAAAATTGGAATTATACAGAGAAGATTAGCATGGTCCCTGCGTAAGGATGACAAACAAATTCATGAAGTGTTCCATATTTTAAAAGATACACAAATAAATACATAAGAAAAAAAGCACAGGCAATGAAAACAAAAATAGAATAATGGAACTATATTAAACTAAAAAGCTTCTGCAAAGCAAAGAAAAAAATACAGAGACAATCTGTAGAATGGGAGAAAATATTTGCACTAATCATGTAACAAGAAACTAATATCCTTAATATATAAAGAACTCCAGAGCATAAGAACAAATAATCCCATTAAAAAGTGGGCAAAGGACCTCAATAAACATTTCTCAAAAGAAAACATACAAATAGCCAACAGGTATATGAAAAAATGCTCAACATCACTAGTCATCAGGGAAATGCAAATCAAGACCACAGTGACATATCATCCTGCCCCCTGTTAGAATAGCTATTATCAAAAAGACAAAAAATAACCAGTGCTGGTGAGTATGTGGAGAAAAAGGAGCTCTTGTACACTGTTGCTGAGAATGTAAATTAGTACAGCCTCTATGGAAAACAGTACAAAGCATTCTCAAAAAACTTAAAATAGAACTACCAGACAATCCAGCAATCCCACTACTGGGTATTTATCCAAAGGAAAGGAAAATCAGTATATCAAAAGGATATCTTTAGCCCTGTATTTATTGCAGCATTGTTCACAATAGCTAAGATATGAACTCAACCTAAGTGCCCATCAGTGGATAAATGCATAAAGAAATACTATTCAGATATAACAAGAATGAGATCCTGTCATTTGCAACAACATGGATGCAACTATAGGTCATTATGTTAAGTGAAACAACCCAGGCACAGAAAGACAAATATCGTATTTTCACTCACATGTGGAAGCTAAAAAAAAAAAAAAAAAGGGAGGGGGGTCTCATGGAGGTAGAGAGCAGAATGATAGCTACCAGAGGATGGGAAACGTACAAGGGCAGGGGGAGCAATAAAGAGAGATTGGTTAATGGGTACAAAAATTGAGTTAGATAGAAGGAATAAGTTCTAGTGTTAGCACAGGAAGGCGACTATGGTTAACAATAATTTACTCAAAATTTCAAAATAACTAGAAGAGAAGATCTGAAATGTTCCCAACACAAAGAAACGATAAATGTTTGCGGAGATGAATATCCTAAATACCCTGATTTGATCATTACACATTGGATGCATGTATCAAAATATCACGTGTACCCCATAAATATATACAATTATTATGTATAAGAAAAAAGTTTTTTTAAAAAAGAAAGAAACGTATTTTAAGTACCTGATAAGTAGCTGCATCTAGATTTGATAGTGCCACATACAGTAAATTATTCTGAAGAGTATAGATCCCTGATGGAATAGCAAGTTTAAGTGTTTCCATAGGTTTATTGAGAATTTCATCATGTAGTACTCGATTCAGTGTTCTTAGACTACATTCTAGAAAATAATATGAGAAAAATCAGTAATTAAGTAACTGAATAAGTTACATATCTGCTCTCAAGATCTCAATTTTCTCACCTATAGAAAAAGAAAATTAAGCTACATGTCAAGATACTTTTAGGGCTAAAATATATCTTTATGATGCTGATTTTTTAAATGTTAAATATTATAATGTATTACACCTTATATTCTTTTATTCTGATAATCAAATTTATCTTATATATATCTACATATATGTGTATATACAAACACATACAAACACATATTTATGACAGCCAAAAGCTCAAAGTTTTAATTCGTCAACCAAGTATTCTTAGTTTATTATAGCAATGTTATAAAAACTTGTATTTTGTGCATTTTGTTTATCATCAGCCATTTATGCCAATTAGTAATTGTGAAGATTTTAATCATAAAAAGAAGGTAAATCAGTTAGGGAATAGGTTTGGTTGCAAACAACAGAAAACCCAACTAACACTAGTTCAACCCATAGGGATTTGTCAAACATAGGGTGAGTCCAGACTTAAAGCTTTTACAGAGACTCAGGGACCCAGGTGCTCTCTCTCTGTAAGCATACCTCGTTTAATTATGCTTCATTTTATTACACTTTTCAAATACTGCATTTTCTTCCAAATTGAAAGTTTGTGGCAACCCTGCACCAAGCAAGTTACAAAGGGTGCCAAAGTGTCTAGCTGTGAAAGGAGGGGAAAAGTCCCTGGGGTGGACAAAGGACTCTAAGAAAAGTGGGAAGGTGGATGCTGGAAGCAAATGAACCCACTCCTAAAAGTGACTGTCAGGCTGGGCACGGTGGCTCCTGTCTGTAATGCCAGCATCTTCGGAGGTCAAAGTGAGAGGATTGCTTGAGGCCAGGAGTTCAAGACCAGCTTGATCAACATAATGAGAACCTGTCTCTAAAAAAAAAAAAAAAAAAAAGTTTTTAATTAGCTGGGTGTTGTGGCACCTGTAGTCCCAGCTATCCAGGAGGCTGAGGCAGGAGGATCAACTGAGCCCAGGAGTTTGAAGTAGCAGCAAGCTATGATTGCATAACTGCACTTCAGCCTGAGCAAAAGAACAAGATCCTCATCTCAAAAAAAAAAAAAAAAAATGTGACTGTCACTGGCTTGAAAACAAACCAGATTAGCTCTGGCACAGGCTGCCAACCAGTGATCTGGAAGAAGGCTTCTTCTTCCACTTCTCCCACCCTGACTGCAACACTGAGACTGAAGAAAACTCAAAGTGGTGCCACTAATGGGTCTAGGTGCCATCAACCAGGAGAGGAAAAAAAGAGAAAGCTGGAGCCAGAGGATTTCAGAGTTATGAGGAACCAACCCCTTCTTGGTTGCATGAATCTCTCATACAGCATTATCTTTTAAAGACCTTCCAGTATCTATGTTGGAAATCCTCTAACCACTGCAGCCCATTCTGGCAATAAACAGGCTGAAATCAATATTCTAGGTTCAGTTGGATTATCAAAGAGACAGCAGGATTCTCTCTTTCCTGTTAATACAATGCTGCTACAAATTAAACCTGTGTCACTTCATATTGCAAATTATTAAAATTATGTCCAAGAGAGGCATACTTAGAAAAAAGGCATAGCAGAAAAACAAAATAACTGCATTAGAGTAGAATAACAGGCTTTAAAAATTTCTGCAATATAACCTTGAGAAAATTCCTGGATGGTAAAATAAATAAATAAATAAATAAATATATGTGTGTATATATATATATATATATATATATAAAATTAGATCTTAATACATGTCCAATTTTTGGAAACCGAAATGTGCCTGGTATGTGATAATATCAACTAAGCACTATTCTAAGATCCATATATATATATAAAACTACATATAAAACATATATAACTGTATATATTTTGGCTTTTTAATCTTCCTGCTTTTCATCTGTTGTCTACGTGATTATTGCAACAAGGTCATCAAAGTACTGCTGCATCTCTAGTTCTTGTTTCAGGCAGCAAAAAAAGGATAGGAAACAGCAGCTTAGCAGGTATCTTCTTGGTTCTCATTGAACAGAATTGTGTTGCATAACTACCCATAGCTGCAAGGAAGCTGGGAAGTCTTTTCCTTTATTTCCTCCACATTAGAGCCAAGAAAGGGAGAAAGGAATTGAAAATGAACTTTGAGCTGGCCAATCTCATGGTATCAGTCACGAAAAATAGCCAAAGATCCTTTAGAGATATATACATAAACTCCTCAAAAAAATGAGAAATTCTAAGGAACCCTAGAATTAGGGTTCTAAGGAGCCTAGAATTATTCTAATTATTCTAATTCGAAGGAACCCTAGAATTATTTACCAATAATAATACTTTAGACAATTTTTTCTCTCAATATAAAATAGGAAAACTTTGATTATGAAAAGTTTTTTGAAATAAAAAAAACTTTAAAATTGCTACCTGGTACTCGCCCTCTCCTCAACGCAAAATAATAGTTGAAAAATTCTTAACTAAGATAAAAGTTACCAAAAGGTTTTTTTCTTAGTTTTACCAGAAAAGAAAACTAAAATATTACCTTAATTTTATGTTATTTTATTTTTAGAGATGAGGGTCTCGCTATGTTGCCCAGGCTAGATCCCAACTCCTGAGCTTAAGCAATCCTCCTGCCTCAGCCTCCCAAGTAACTGGGACTACAGGTGTGCACCAAACCTGATTATTTTTTAATTTTTAAATTCAATTTTTAAATAATCACCAATTTCTGGTATTAAGACTTTTTATTTTTGCTAATTTGAGGGCAGTGAAATTGTGTCCTGTGGTTTTAATCTGATTTCCTTGATTGCTAGTGAAGTTGAGCATCTTTTTACATATTTATCTGCCATGCAGGTTTCTTCTTCTGTGAATTACCTGTTTATATCCTTTGCCCCCTTTTCTATTAAGTTTCTATTAATCTGATTGAGTTGTAGGAGTAATTGTAATTCTGGATATTAATTATTGGTGGTTACAAGTGATATAAATATCTTCTCTTAATTTGTGACTTGTCTTCTTGATTTGATTTACAGATGTTTTTCAATTTAATATACACTAAATTATCTATTTTTTCCTTTATGTCTTATTTGTGCCTTTTGTATGTTGTTTGAAATCATTCACAATAGTAAGGTCATAAAGTTTTGCTTTTTAAATGTCAATCTTTAATCCACCTGGAATCTGTTTTTCTGTATGGTGTGTCTGTAGATGCTTTGGTTCACTGGAAGTTGGTTTTATCACATTTTCACCACATCTCTCTACAATGCAACTATTTGTGTCAAAGATATCTTTGGCTCCACAATGTTAAATGCAGTGAATACTTCTGCTCATCTATACCTTAGCAGCAAAAACACTACCATCTCAGCTTGGCTATTACGTTTCCATTTATCTTTCTATTTTGCTTCTGTCTTCTTTTGCTGATTCCTCGTGTGGAATCTGAGCTCTAAATCTTGGGAATGCAACAGAGTTCAGCCTTTGGCCTTCTTCTCTTCTAGTATACACTAGGTTATCTCATTCAATCCTCGACTTTAAAGCAAAATGTAAAGTGACATATTCTTGAGCTCTATACGCATAGATTCTACTATTTGACATCTCAGTGGGAATGCCTTATAGCTGTCTGAAACTTACATGATGCAAAAAGCAGCTTTAATTCCCCCCAAATCTATTTATATATATCATTAATTGCAGCACCCATTCACCCAATAGTTTAATCTAAAAACCTAGCAATTATTCCTCAAGCTGGATTCCTCCTTTCTTCTGACTTTCACATATTCAGTCTTTTAACAAGTCATGTCAGATGTAGTTTGAAAGAAAACACACAAAAAGGGCCAGGTGTGGTGGCTCACTCCTGTAATACCAACACTTTGGGAGGCCGAGGTGGGCAGATCACCTGAGGTCAGGAGTTCGAGACCAGCCTGGCCAACCTGGTGAAACCCCATCTCTACTAAAAATACAAAAAGTAGCAGAGTGTGGTAGCACGCACCTGTAATCACAGCTACTCAGGAGGCTGAGGCATGAGAATTGCTTGAATCTGGGAGGTGGAGGTTACAGTGAGCCAAGATCGTGACACTGCACTCCAGCCTAGGCGACATAGTGAGACTCAGTCTCAAAAAAAAAAAGAAAGAACGAAAGAACGAAAGAATGAAAAGAAAAAGAAAGAAAGAAAGAAAGAAAGGAAAGAAAATACACAAAAAGCCAAAAAAAACCCATAAAAATTCATCATCATTAGTTATTAGAGAAACACAAGTCAAAACCACAATGAGAAACTACTTCACACCTATTAGAATGGCTATTTAAAGAAAAAAAAAACAAAATATTAAGTGCTGGTGAAGATGTGAAGAAACAGGAACCTTCATACTTTGTTGGTGGAGATGTAAAATGGTCCAGTTACTGTGAAAAACAGTTTGATGGTTCCTTAAAAAGTTAAACATAGAATTACCATATGACCCAGCAATTCTACTCCTAAATATATACCCAGAAGGAATGAAAACAGGGACTCGGACAGATACTTGTACATCTACTGAAGCATTACTCATAGTTCTTTCCAGCATTATTCACAATAGCCGAAAGGTGGAAACAACCCAAGTGTCCATGAACACATGGATGAATAAACAAAATGTGCTACGTCCATACAATAGAATGTTATTCAGCCATAAAAAGGAGTAAAGTTCTGATGCATGTTACAACGTGAATAAATCTTGAAAGCATTTTGCTAAGTGCCAGACCTAAAAGGACAAATACATGATTCTACTTATATGAAATATTTAGAATAGGCAAATTCATAGAGCCAGAAAGTGAATTAGAGGTTACTAGGGGCTGTGGGTAAGGGAGAATGGGGGTTATTACTTAACAGTTACAAAGTTTTTGTTTAAAGTGATAAAAAAAATTTTAGAAATGGACAGTGGTCATTGTTGTACAACATTGTAAAAGTAATGACAATGAAGTGTACACTACAAATAGTTAAGATGGCAAATTTTATGTTATGTGTATATACTTTACCACAGGTTTAAAAAATTAGAATTGAAATATACCAAAAACCATTAAGTAATATACTTTAAACACATAAATTATATGGCTCATGAATTATCTCAATAGAACTATTTTTAAAAACTATATAAAATTAGTCACTGCTGGACTAATCAATAAAGCAAATAAATAGGTGTTTACATTAGTAAAAAAAAAATTATTATGATTCTTCTAAAGTTCTAACAGTAACAGATTTATAAAATTTACTCTTAAATTATTATAAATGCAAGAAACTATTTTATATTTACAGAATTAGCCAGAAGATATGAATCATGATACAGATTAAAATAAAATGGCTTTATTACTAGACTTAAAATGTCTTAAGAAAATGTTTAAAATATTGAAATATTCTTCATACTAGGCCATTCGACAATGCAAGAGTGCAAATGTGTAGTTACCAATATATACATATGCAAACTAAATAAATTGCATTGATTAAAAACAAAAAACCTAGATACCTACTGCTGTCTTTGTAGACCAATAAAATGCAGGCCATTATCTTCAAAAGTTCAGCAACAACCACTGCTGTAGAAGATAGATAACGAGGTCCTTCTTCTTTTAAAGTTCTGGAATAACGCATTGTTAGAACCAAACTGGTAGTCTGAAAGACCAAAATTCCCAGGGAAACGTATTTTAGGTTGGCGGACATTGTTTTATCTTCATTTGACTGAAAAACAAAATAAACAGGGCAAATAAATAAGATTACAACATATGAAAACTAGCATATTAAAAAACACCAAGAGGGAGAAGGGAGAGGGCCTGCAGGTCTCTCCTCCACCTGCCACCAAAAAGAAAAAAGAAAAAAAAAAAACAGAAACTAAGAGACTTCTTGTTCCAGACAAGATGAAATAAGCACACTCCACCTTATTCTTTCTGCTAATTACAACCAAAAACCTTGAATTGGAAACAAAAAGCAACTACCAGAAGACTCAGGAAGGTGAAGAAAATAAGGTAAATTGGCTAGAGACATCAGATCTTGAGGGATGACTCAGCAGTGAATTCCCTAGAGATTTTTTTTGCTACAGATATAATCTACTTTGGGTGCTACAGCAGCCCACAACCTGAAACTGCTCAAAGGCATAGAAGAACAACAACAACAAAAGCCCCAAGAAAAACATACTTTCTCTAACCAAAGGCCTGAGAAGGCAAGAGTCTTTCAGAATAAAATCTTTTCAACTGGTTACTGTGTAATCAGCAAGAAAGAACTTTACTGACCATCCTCATCTTGAACCAATGAAAGCAGAGGTGGCGGCCCTTCCCCTTCCCACTAGGGGCTACAGCAACAGAAACTGTGGGACAGAGCCCTGCTGACCATTCCTGCCCTATAGAAGGCAAATGTTTGCAAGGAGGCAGTACTTTTCCTCCCTCCCCAGTGGCTGTCTATTAACATAGAAGATTTAAATAGGAAACAGAGTCTCGTAATATAATATGCAAAAAGTTCAGGAAACAATCCAAAGTAAGTATATTTATTATACCAACAAACAGAAAAAAGGTCTCAACTTGGATGAGTAAGGACAACCAACAGACAACAACGCAGAGATGACACAGTTGTTGCAACAGTCAGAAAAGAATTTCAAGCAAGCTATCTTAAAAATGCAGCAACAAGCAATTATGAAGACTTAAAATAATTTTAGACTCATATAGTTTAAAAAATTTACAAGAGTTCATATGTACCCTTCACCCAGCTTCCCCCAATGATACTAATTCAAAATCCCTATATTTTCCCTAAAGCAATTCAGTATTACTCCAGGAGACGTACTTTAAATATGAAGACATATATAGGTTAAAAAGTAAAAAGACAAAAAAAGATATATCATGAAAAAAATAACTAAAAAAATTAAAGAAACTTTATTAATATTAGCCAAAATGGGTTACATAAGATTTATTTCTGGAATCAAAGAAAGACATTTCATCATGATAAAAGGGTCAATACATTAGAAAAATATAACCATTTTAAATATATATGTGCCTAATAACATACCTTCAAAATACATAAAGCAAAAACTAACATAACTAAAGGGGAAAACAGGTAAATGCAGTCATAATTAAAGAATTTTACCCTACCTTTCTCAGTAATTAGTAAAATAACAACAAAAAAGAAAACCCAGTAAGAATATAGAAAATCTGAACACTATCAACCACCATTACCATGGTGGACATAAAAATGATCTACCCGGCTGGGCGCAGCAGCTCACGCCTGTAATCCCAGCACTTTGGGAGGCTGAGGCAGGTTGATCATGAGGTCAAGAGATTGAGACCAGCCCGGCCAACATGGTGAAACCTCGTCTCTACTAAAAATACAAAAATTAGCTGGGCGTGGTGGCGTGCACCTGTAGTCCCAGCTGCTTGGGAGGCTGAGGCAGGAGAATAGCTTGAACTCGGGAGGCAGAGGTTGCAGTGAGCCAAGATCATGCCACTGCACTCTAGCCTGGCGGCAGAGCAAGACTACATCTCAAAAAAAAAAAAAAAGATCTATCAGATCTTACTTGAATTCAAGGAAGGACTTAATGCAGTGTGTAATACCTGACTGCTTTCCTAGTGATGATCACATCCTTTGTCATAGATTTAACTGAAGATGCAATTCAATTCTGAACAAAATCGCTGTAGGCTTTTTTGGTAAACAAACAAATAAAAACCAAGCAAGCTTATTTTAAAATCATATGGAGGTACAAAGGACGTAGGCCACCAAAATGATTTTGAAAAAGAAAAACAAAATTGAAAGGCTTAAGCTACCAAACTTCCAGACTTACTATAAAACTACAGTAATCAAAACTGGTGGCTGGGTGCAGTGGCTCATGACTGTAATCCCAGTACTTAGGGTGGCCAAGGCAGGCAGATCACGAGGTCAGGAGTTCAAGACCAGCCTGGCCAACATAGTGAAAGCCCGTCTCTACTAAAAATACAAAAAATTAGCCAGGCATGGTGGTGGGCACCTGTAATCCCAGCTACTCGGGAAGCTGAGGCAGGAGAATTGATTGAACCCAGAGGCGAAGGTTGCAGTGAGCTGAGATTGCACCACTGCACTCCAGCCTGGGCGACAGAGCGAGACACCATCTCAAAACAAAAAAAAAACAAAAAAACAAAGCCTGGTATTGGCATGAGGACAGAAGCATAGATCAATGGAACAGAATATAGTCCAGATTTAGATCCATATGTCTTATGAGCTTAGGCTGCTGTAACAAAGTATCATAGACTGGGTGGCTTAGAAACATAGCAATTTATTTCTCACAGTTCTGCAGGCTGGATCAGAGTGCCGGCATCGTTGGGTTCTAGTGAGGCCCTTCTTCTGGGTTCACAGATGTCTGTCTTCTCATTGTATCCTCACATGGCAGAAAATAGAGAGTTCTCTGGGGTCGCTTTTTTTTTTTTTTTTTTTTTTGAGACGGAGTCTCACTGTCGCCCAGGCTGGAGTGCAGTGGCGCAATCTCGGCTCACTGCTGGCTCTGCCTCCTGGGGTTCACGCCATTCTCCTGCCTCAGCCTCCCGAGTAGCTGGGACTACAGGCGCCCACCACCACGCCCGGCTAATTTTTTTTGTATTTTTAGTAGAGACGGGGTTTCACTGTGTTAGCCAGGATGGTCTCGATCTCCTGACCTCATGATCCGCCCGCCTCGGCCTCCCAAAGTGCTGGGATTACAGGCGTGAGCCACCGCGCCCGGCCGGCCCTACTTCTTAATACCCTCATATTGAGAGTTAGGATTTCAACATGTGAATTTGGGGAGGCAGGGGACGGAGGGGAGAAGAGCACAAATATTCAGTCTATTAAACCATAAATATTGTCAAACAATATTTGACAAAGGTATAGAAAAAAAGGGGATAGTCTTTTCAACAAATAGTTCTGGACTGGAATAATGAGATCTATGTATTTTTATTTATTTATTTATTTATTTTTTGAGACGGGGTCTTGCTCTGTCACCAGGCTGGAGTGCGGTGGTACGATCTCGGCTCACTGCAACCTCTGACTCCCTGGTTCAAGCAATTCTCCTGCCTCAGCCTCCCGAGTAGCTGGGATTACAAGCACACGCCACCACACCCAGCTAATTTTTGTATTTTTAGTAGAGACGGGGTTTCACCATGTTGGCCAGGATGGTCTCGATCTCCTGACCTCATGATCCGCCCGCCTCAGTCTCCCAAAGTGCTGGGATTACAGGCTTGAGCCACCGTGCCCCACCAGATATATGTATTTTTTAAAAAATAACCCTCTACCCCTAACTTTCTCACACCAAATATTAACTAGAAATGGATCATATAGCCATTACAAAAGCTGAAACTATAAATATTCAATAATAACAAAGCATAGGAAAAAAACTGTAATCATGTAGAGATAGGCCAAGAGTTCTTAGGATACAAAAAGCACAAGCCATAAATGAAAAAAATGGATAAATTGGACACATTAAAATTAAAAAATGGGCCACGTGCAGTGGCTCACACCCATAATCCCAGCACTTTGAGGGGCTGAGGCAGGAGGATCACTTGAGCCCAGAAGTTCCAGACCAGCCTGGACAACAAAGTGAGACCTCAGTTCTACAAAAAATTAGCTAGGCATGGTGGCATGCACTTGTGGTCCCAGCATTCAAGAGGCTGAGGCAGGAAGATCAATTGAGCCCAGAAGGTCAAGGCTGCAGTGAGCCATGTTCATGCCACCACACTCCAGCCTGGGTGACAGAGCAAGACTCTGCCTCAATAAAATAAAACAATAATAAATTAAAGACTGCTCTTCCAAAGATACTGTAAAATAATATGAAAGGCAAACTACATTATGGGAGAAAATATTCTTAATACATGTATCTGACAATATATCCAGAACTTTAATAATATAATAAATCAAAGACCGACAATCCAATTTAAAAATAGGCAAAAGATATTTTACCAGCCGGGCACGGTGGCTCATGCCTGTAATCCCAGCACTTTGGGAGGCCGCAGTGGGTGGATCACCTGAGGTCAGGAGTTCAAGAGCAGCCTGGCCAACATAATGAAATCCCATCTCTGCTAAAAATACAAAAATTAGCCGGGCATGCTTGTGGGTGCCTGTAATCCCAGCTACTCAGGAGGCTGAGGCAAGAGAATCGCTTGAACCCGAGAGATGGAGGTTGCAGTGAGCCAAGACTGGGCCATTGTACTCCAGTGTGGGCAACAAGAGTAAAACTCCATCTCAAACAAAACAAAACAAAACAAAAAAAGATATTTTATCAAGAAAGACAAATGAGTGACTAATAGGCATAGGAAAAGGTGTTCAACATCACAGTCATTAGAGAAATACAAATTAAGACCACAATGAAATACCATTATGTACCTATTAGACTGGCTAAATTTTAAAAACTGATACAACTAAGTGTTAAAGGGGATTTAGAGCAAACAGCCCTCAACATTGCTAGTGAAAATGTAAAATGGTACGACCACTTTGAAAAAGTTTATTAATTCCTTATTAAAAGAAAACAGCACTTTGGGAGGCTGAGGCTGGAGGATCACTTGAGGCCAGGAGTTTGAGACCAGCCTGGGCAACATATTGAGACCCCCATCTCTACAAAAAATAAAAAAATTAGCTGGGTTTGGTGCTACATGCATGTAGTTCCAGGTATTCAGGAGGCTGAGGCAGGAGGATGGTTGAGCCCAGGAGGTTTGAGGTTATAGTGAGCTACGATTGAACTTCTGTATCCTAGCCTGGGCAACAGAGCAAGACCCTCTCAAATAAAAACAAAAAGAGGACAGGAGAGAGGAGAGAAGGGGAGGGGAGAGGAGGGGAAGGGGAGGGGAGAGGAGACCAAGGGGAGAAAGACAGGTAAGAAAGGGAAGGTAGGAAAGGAAGGGAAGAAAGGAGAGGAGGGGAGGAGTGGGGAGGGAAGAGGAGGGGAGGGGAGGGACAGAAGGAAGGGAAGGAAGAGAAGGAAGAAAACAATAAATAATCTTCTCATATGACCTAGCAATTCCACTCTTAGATGTACCCAAGAAATTTGAAAATACATGTTCACAACAATATTTGTACATGAATATTTATAGAAGCTTTATTTGTAACATGAGAAATGAAATACTCCAAATGCCCATCAATATTTGAATAAATTATCCTATGTGGTATATCCATACAATGGAATAATGCTCAGCTATAAAAAGGAATAATATACTGCCACACTAAAGCACCCAAAAAAAGTAAAAAACATACTGAGCAAAAAAAATTTAAACAAAACAGTATACTGTATACTTTATCTTTCCATTTATATAAAATTCTAGAAAAGGCAAAATTAAACTATAGTGACAGATGCAAACTTATGGTTACCTATAGATAGGGGCTGGGGTTGAGGGTTGACTGCAAAGGGACAGCAAAGAATTTTTGGTAGTGGTGGAAATACTGTGTGGTGGTTATATGATTGAATTTATTTATCAGAATTCACTGAATTGTGGGTTTTGTTTAAATCTACAATTCAGGGGTACAATAGTTCATTTTATTCAATGGGTACATTTTATTGTATGTAAATTACAACTCAATAAAGTTGATTTAAAAAAATTAAAGATTGAGGACATACCAAATAATAGCATTCCTAACCAGGCTTTCTTCACAACTTTGGCTCTAGCTCTGATTTCTTTAGATTAATTCTAAGGACATTCTGTTAGTCTATTCTTCACCCCACCTCTATCTTTTCCATGAGTCCAACTTCTACCTAAGTTTTTTCAAATGTGAACCCTGTTTATAGTATATCTCTTTAGAGCTCTCACAACCCAAGCTATCAAGCTACCAGGTTGCTACAACCAAGCTACCATGGTTTAGGTATGGTTGTATATATATGATCCTTAACTCCTAATTATTGTAATATATATAATATATTCAAACAGATTCAACAATCATTATTTCATGCCTACATTAGGCTAAGTACCATAGTTACAGAGAGATCTACTCCTAAAAGCATTAAGCCTAGCTTACTAAATTCAGCAATTCCTACCCTCAGCTGAATATGCTCCAAATACGAACAATGCAGCACCATGAATATAAGGATAAAATTTTTAATGGTAAAATATGTATACTCACCATTAAATATACATAGATTATAATTATTGGAAAAAACGATCTTAAGCATTTAATTTGACTTTCAGAGACAAAAACTGAATAATACATCTCTGTTACAAATAGAGGATCAAGATTAGAGGAAAGAATACATAGACTTCTTAATCATCTATCTCAATTTTGTCCAATGTGAAATAAAATTATAACACTTTAGAGGTATAATATGTTTTCAAAATCATCTAATATAATTTCGTCACTTTAAAATGTAGAAAATAGTGAATAGAGAAGTAGATGATTTGTTCAAGGTCACTACTAGTAACTGGAGACACCAGCCTATATAGCTTATTTCAGGCTCCCTGGCTCCCACTACATGCTATTGTAAAATTCCAGGACATCCTGGTGCCTTTATCTCTATATGGAAGGAGAGTAAGTTTCCAGCAACTTACATTTGGCAGAGGCATCTAATTCTCCTGGAAAATGTCAAACAATGATTTCATATCTGTTCAAGGAAGTCTTTTGTTTATTCTGTGCAAACAAGACCATAATGTCCCTATTATAACAGCAATGCTCTAACTTCTTTTCAAGTGAAAATTTAGGCCAGGCGTGGTGGCTCAGGCTTGTAAACCCAGCACTTTGGGAGGCCCAGGTGTGCAGATCACTTGACTCCAGGAGTGAGAGATCAGTCTGGTCAAAATGGTGAAAACTTGTCTCTACAAAAAATACAAAAATTAGCTGGGCATGGTGGCCTGTGCCTGTGGTCCCAGCTGTTGGGGTCTGAGGAGGAAGGATCCCTTGAGTTCGGGAAGTCAAAGCTGCAATGAGCCAAGATTGTGTACCACTGCACTCCAGCCTGAGTAACAAAAAGAGGCCCTGTCTCAAAAAATCAAAAAATAAATAAACAAATAAAAAAAAATTAAAGGTCAGGATATACTTTGAAAATTTTGCATTTCCATTTCCAAACATCAATATAAACATTCACCATAATAATCCAGTTATTATTAATGCTCTTTATATTTATTATAATGTATGTTTTTAAAAGTTGAAAAGTAGAATATGGCCAGGCGCAGGGGCAGGCAGATCACTTGAACCCAGGAGTTAGAGGCCAGCCTATGCAACGTGGCAAAACCATGTCTCTCCTAAAAAATACAAAAATTATCTGGGCATGGTGGTGCATGCTTGTAGTCCCAGCTACTCAGGAGGCTGAAGTTGGAGGATCACTTGAGCCCGGGAGGTCAAGGCTGCAGTGAACCATGGCGGCACCACTGCACTCCAGCCTGAGCAACAGAGTGAGACCCTGTCTCAAAAAAAAAAAAAAAAAAAGTAGAATATATGCAAACAAATGATCATTTGTAACAGATTACCTATAAAGAATTAAAATTTAATTTACTATTCTGCCTAACAGTAGAATAAACTCAAAATGAAAATAATCAGGCATCCAAATTGATAAAGAGGAAGTCAAACTGTGGCTGTTTGCTGATAATATGATTGTATACTTAGAAAACCCTAAAGACTCATCCAAAAAGCTCCTAGAACTGATAAATGAATTCAGCAAAGTTTCAGGATACAAAAGTAATGTACACAAATCTGTAGCTCTGCTATACACCAACAGTGACCAAGCTGAGAATCAAATAAATAACTCAACCCCTTTTACAATAGCTGCAAAACAATAAAATAAAATACTTAGGAATATACCTAACCCAGGAGGTGAGAGACCTCTATAAGGAAAACTACAAAACACTGCTGAAAGAAATCATAGATGACACAAATAAATAGAAATATATCCCATGCTCACAGATGCGTAGAATCAATATTGTGAAAATGACCGTACTGCCAAAAGCAATCTACAAATTCAATGCAATTCCCATCAAAATGCCAGCATCATTCCTCACAGAACTAGAAAAAACAATCCTAAAATTCATATGGAACCAAAAAAGAGCCTGCATAGCCAAAGCAAGACTAAGCAAAAAGAACAAATCTGGAGGTATCACATTACCTGACTTCAAACTATACTATAAGGCCATAGTCACTAAAACAGCATGGTACTGTTATAAAAATAGGCACAAAGACCAATGGAACAGAATAGAGAGCCAACTGATCTTCAACAAGGCAAACAAAAACATAGAGTGGGGAAAGGACACCCTATTCAACAAATGATGCTGGGATAATTGGCCACCTGTAGAAGAATGAAACTGGATCCTCCTCTCTCACCTTATACAAATATCAACTCAAGGTGGATCAAGGACTTAAATCTAAGACCTGAAACCATAAAAATTCTAGAAGATAACATTAGAAAAACCCTACTAGACACTGGCTTAGGCAAAGACTTAATGACCAAAAACCCAAAAGCAAATGCAACAAAAACAAAGATAGATGACTAAAAAGTTTCTTCACAGCAAAAGAAATAATCAGCAGAGTAAACAGACAACCCACAGAGTGGGAGAAAATATTTGCAATCTATACATCCAACAAACAACTAATATCCAGAATGTACAAGGAACTCAAGCAAATCAGCAAGAAAAAAACCAAACAATCCCATCCAAAATTGGGCTAAGGACATGAACAGACAATTCTCTAAAGAAGATATACAAATGGCCAATAAACATGAAAAAATGCCCAAAATCACTAATTATCAGGGAAATGCAAATCAAAACCACAATGTGATACCACTTTAATCCCACAAGAACAGCCAAAATCAAAAAATAAAAATAAAAATAGATGTTGGCATGGATGTGTTGAAAAGGGAACACTTTTACCCTGCCGGTTGGAATGTAAACTAGTGTAACCACTATGGAAAACAATGTGGAGATTCCTTAAAGAACTAAAAGTAGAACTACCATTTGATCCAGCAATCCCACTACTAGGTATCTAGACAGAGGAAAAAAAGTCATTTTATGAAAAAGATACTTGCACACGTATGTTTATAGCAGCACAATTTGCAATTATGAAAATATGGAACCAGTCCAAATGTCTATTAATCAACAAAGAAATTGTGGTATATATACGATGGAGTACTACTCAGCCATAAAAAGAAATGAAATAATGACATTCACAGCAACCCAGATGGAATTGGAGACCATTATTCTAGGTGAAGTAACTCAGGAATGAAAAACCAAACATCATATGTTCTCACTCCTAAATGGGAGCTAAGCTATGGGGATGCAAAGGCCCCTTTAATCTACAACTCTACCTCTTCCCCCCAGGGGAATCAATTATCCGGCTTAGCCACAAGTGTTTTTATCCTATTTTTAAAAATTTAATATTTCATATGACTTCTCAGGCCCCCTCTATTTCTTGTTTTTGTACTTTTTAACCGATATATCAGATCTACTTCTTTTGGGAGTACATGTGATATTTTCATACATGTATATGATGTGTAATGATTAAATGAGGGTTAATTGGGATATCCAACAAACTAATCTTTATGTTGAGAACATTACAATTCTTCTAGCTATTTTGAAATGTAAAATAATTAATTAAATGTAAAATAAAATTAAAAAATAAGGCCGGGCACGGTGGCTCATGCCTGTAATCCCAGCACTTTGGGAGGCCAAGGCCGGCGGATCATGCAGTCAGGAGTTTGAGACCAGCCTGGCCAACATGGTGAACCCTCGTCTCTGCTAAGCATACAAAAATTAGCCAGGCGTAGTGGTGGGTGCCTGTAATCCCAGCTACAAAGGGGGCTGAGGCAGGAGAATCGCTTGAACCTGGGAGGCAACCTCCATCTTGAAAAAATAAATAAATAATATATTTCCCTACTGTATTATCAAATACTAAAACGTATTCCTTCTATTCAACTGTTTTTTTGTTTTGTTTTGAGACGGGGTCTCGCTTTGTCGCCAGGCTGGAGTACAGTGGCACGATCTCAGCTCACTCCAACCTCTGCCTCCCGGTTTCAAGAGATTCTCCTGCCTCGGCCTCCTGAGTAGCTGGGATTACAGGTGCCCGCCACCACGCCCAGCTAATTTTTTGTATTTTTAGTAGAGATGGGGTTTCACCATGTTGGTCAGGTTGATATCGATCTCCTCACCTTGTGATCCGCCCATATAGGCCTCCAAAAAGTGCTGGGATTACAGGCATGAGCCATCGCGCCTGGCCCCCAACTGTATTTTTGTAGCCGTTATCCAACTTCTCTTCATCCCACTCCCCTCCAGTTCTGAAACACACACACACCCACACACACACAATTCTATTAATCTAATTTCAACTTTTTCTCCTAAAAGTTCCACATAAATTTGTAAAATGTAAACGTTGAGTATATCTATATAGTAAAATATAACATATAATAATCAACTATTGTATAATTATTATAATGATCCATAATTATAATCTTTGGGTATGAGTGTAGAGATTACAATCACACTGATTTGATACAGCAATCACATTGCTAGCACTTCCATAAATCCTTTACAGTCCTGTGCCCAAAAAATATTTCAGGGTTTTGTTTGTCACCCTAATAGATCTTGAACTTGCTTTCTAATCACTAATTCTCCTCTAAAATTTTGGAAGTTTGATATTTATAAAGTTGAGTTTTATTATTTTTAAATCTCTTCTCACCTCTTGGGGGAAAATATACAAGAAAATTTCATTCATCTAAACTCCATTCATTTGGATTTAATGAGTTTGGATGATGGCTTGGTTAGAATTTACTTTTGCATTTTATACAAAAAATATTAGCTTATTTCATGTTCAAAGATATTTTCAGTAATTATTTAATACTCTTAAGAGAAAAAGATTTTCAAACACACTAAAATCTATAGTTTAAATATATGTGATCTGCTAGTTACCTTCATTTTTATTAAAGCAGCTCCCAAAGATCATTGCTTTACAAAGTTTTATCAGCCAATTACGAGTTACTTTACAGGTCTAAATATTTAAAAAATATACATTATAGGCCGGGAGCAGTGGCTCAAGCCTGTAATCCCAGCACTTTGGGAGGCCGAGGCGGGCGGATCACAAGGTCAGGAGATCGAGACCATCCTGGCTAACACGGTGAAACCCTGTCTCTACTAAAAATACAAAAAATTAGCCGGGAGTGTTGGCGGGCGCCTGCAGTCCCAGCTACTCGGGAGGCTGAGGCAGGAGAATGGCGCGAACCCGGGAGGCGGAGCTTGCAGTGAGCCGAGATCGCACCACTGCACTCCAGCCTAGGCGACGGAGCGAGACTCCGTCTCAAAAAAAAAAAAAATATATATATATATATATATATATACACACATTATATAATGTATATGTTTCATTAATGCACACTTACTACCACCCCATCCTCAAATTAATGAGATACTGATAAATTATTTATATCTTCATTAATTGCATTAGAGATCTACACCAAGTTCTAAAATATTCAAAACACCATATACCAATAATTTATATTCATCTTTTCAAAAATAGAATACAGGCCGGGCGCTGTGGCTCACACCTGTAACTCCAGCACTTTGGGAGGCCAAGGCGGGCGGATTGCCTGAGCTCAGGAGTTCAAAGCCTGGGCAACATGGCAAAACCTGTCTCTACTAAAAATACAAAAAATTAGCTGGGCGTTGTGGTGCGCGCCTGTAATCCCAGCTATGCAGGAGGCTGAGGCACAAGAATCACTTGAACCCAAGAGGCGGAGGTTGCAGTGAGCTGAGATTGTGCCACTGCACTCCAGCCTGGGCAACACAGCAAGACTCTGTCTCAAAAAAAAAAAAAAAAGAAAGAATACATCCTTGTAGGTGTAGGTAAACCCTAAAATCAGTATTACTACAGACTTATTTCCAGAGGCTCACCAATGTATAGTCTGTATACTTTTTCAGTCTGTGTATAAAGCTTATCATTCTGAGACAATATCTGCATTTTGCTGATATGTCTCCAGCCACTAAAAGTCCTAAAAAACTAAATGTTTAGTCAATGTTTTAAAATTGTACTAAATTCATATACAGGCTGGGTGCAGTGGCTCATGTCTGTAATCCCAGCACTTTGGGAGGCTGAGGTGAGTGGATCACTTGAGGCCAGGAGTTCGAGCCAAGCCTGGTCAACATGGCAAAACCCTGTCTCTACTAAAAATACAAAAATTAGCCAGGCATGGTGGCACACGCCTGTAATCCCAGCTACTCAGGAGGCTAAGGCCACGAGAATTTCTCAAACCTGGGAGGAGGAGGTTGCAGTGAGCCGAAATCCCACCGCTACACTCCAGCCTGGGCAACAGAGCAAGACTCTGTCTCAAAAATAAATAAATAAGTAATAAAATAAAATAAAATTCATATACATTTTTAGACTACCTACTATCTTAGATATTCTGTAAGTCAGTTTTCCTTCTATTATAAAAACAAGGGCTAAATTCCTAAGTTATGATTTTTAGAGTAAGCTATATTTACATTTTCTAAACACTATACTTCCTTAGTAATAATATCAGTCTACTAGAGGTTAATGACATAAGAGAGTATATATGAAAACACACAAGTTACAAAGTGCCATGCAAATATGTCACATTATACACTGGTCAGAGACAACTATTAGGGTAAAAAACAAACATTTTAAGGTTTTTTCCAAATAAATCAACAGAAAAAAGTATATACATACAGAAATGCTGAGCTCAGTTGAAATTTTTTGTCCATTATCTTCCATGATGCCAAAACTTTAAAACCATAACCTATCATTACAGGCTAAATAATGACAAAATTCATCACAATTGATTTCACTTTTGACACTGGTATTTGTATATATTCTTTTCTAACTACCTCAGAAGTAGCTACAGTACTCAAGAAGAAGAGCAACAATATCTTGTACTTGAAATCCATAATAATCTCGTGGAAAATCCAAAAACCTTTTTTATATAAGTCAAAGAAATGAGTAGAAAGTAATTTACACTACAGATATAATAAACTCAATTTTTATGATAGAAACAATAGCCTCCCCTAAATTATTTCCCTCTTCAGTGCTTAAGAAAAGCAAAATTTTGCTCAATAACATTTAACCAACTCTTCATAACTTACAGGCTCCTATCACATTCTAAGTTAAACAGCTTTTCATTGTTTCTCCTTTTCTTTCTTCCTTAAGGTGTCAGGTAACTGTTTACTAAGAAAATATCACCTGTACGCAAGTTACAGTAGTATCCATTTTTGACTTGTTCTTTCATAGGCTGCAAAATTTCCATTCCTAGATTCAAATAAAACCAAGAGTATTCAGATATTTCTTTATCTATACAAATATAAAACCTATTTGCATTCTAATGTTTAGATAAAAATCGTTCAGCACTATTGTACTCTATACAGAAATGTATTGATTTGGAAAACAAAACGACTTAATATCTCTAAGATCTCCTTTCAATGTGTGGTGCCATGTAAAAATGAACTTACTCCTTCCCATCCTCCCATTTCCCCACACTCTCATGCAATTCTGCTCTACCTCATTCTGTTATGGTCACTTCCCACCACTTACAACAGTTAAAGATATTCTACAAAGAACAGAGACTTGTGTAAAAGCCAGGTAGGGTCTACAGGCACTAATCATTAGTAAAGACTCAAAACTAAGAAGATTGGAGATAGAAATAAAAAAAAATACAGTTATCACACAATTCTCCAGATGGAAATCAGCCATCAAATATTTAATTAATACATATAATATATATAAACACTTCAATAAAGCTGGAATATATATATATATATATATATATATATATATATAGATAGAGAGAGAGAGAGAGAGAGAGAGAGAGAGAGATGGAGTCTTGCTCTGTTGCCCAGGCTGGAGTGTAATGGTGTGATCTCGGCTCACTGCAACCTCTGCCTCCTGGGTTCAAGCGATTCTCCTGCCTCAGTCGCCTGAGTAGCTGGGATTATAGGCTTGCACCACCATGCCCGGCTAATTTTTGTATTTCTAGTAGAGACAGGGTTTCACCATGTTGGCCAGGGTGGTCTCGAACTCCTGACCTCAGGTGATCCACCCACCTCGGCCTCTCAAAGTGCTGGGATTACAGGCATGAGCCGCCGCACGCGGCCTGGAAAAGGAAATAATGCTGCATATCTACAACTATCTGATCTTTGACAAACCTGACAAAAACAAGCAATGGGGAAAGGATTCCCTATTTAATCAATGATGCTGGGAAAACTGGCTAGCCATATGTAGAAAGCTGAAACTGGATCCCTTCCTTACACCTTATACAAAAATTAATTCAAGATGGATTAAAGACTTACATGTTAGACCTAAAACCATAAAAACCCTAGAAGAAAACCTAGGCAACACCATTCAGGACATAGGCATGGGCAAGGACTTCATGTCTAAAACACCAAAAGCAATGGCAACAAAAGCCAAAATTGACAAATGGGATCTAATTAAACCAAAGAGCTTCTGCACAGCAACAGAAACTACCATCAGAGTGAAGAGGCAACCTACAGAATGGGAGAAAATTTTTGCAACCTACTCATCTGACAAAGGACTAATATCCAGAATCTACAATGAACTCAAACAAATTTACAAGAAAAAAACAACCCCATCAACAAGTGGGGGAGGGATATGAACAGACACTTCTCAAAAGAAGACATTTACGCAGCCAAAAGACACATGAAAAAATGCTCATCATCACTGGCCATCAGAGAAATGCAAATCAAAACCACAATGAGATACCATCTCACACCAGTTAGAATGGCCATCATTAAAAAGTCAGGAAACAACAGGTGCTGGAGAGGATGTGGAGAAATAGGAACACTTTTACACTGTTGGTGGGACTGTAAACTAGTTCAACCATTGTGGAAGTCAGTGTGACGATTCCTCAGGGATCTAGAACTAGAAATACCATTTGACCCGGCCATCCCATTACTGGGTATATACCCAAAGGATTATAAATCATGCTGCTATAAAGACACATGCACATGTATGTTCATTGTGGCACTATTCACAATAGCAAAGACTTGGAATCAACCCAAATGTCCATCAATGATAGACTGGATTAAGAAAATGTGGCACATATACACCATGGAATACTATGTAGTCATAAAAAATGATGAGTTCATGTCCTTTGTAGGGACATGGATGAAACTGGAAACCATCATTCTCAGCAAACTATCGCAAAGACAAAAAACCAAACACCGCATGTTCTCACTCATAGGTGGGAATTGAACAATGAGAACACATGGACACAGGAAGGGGAACATCACACGCTGGGGACTGTTGTGGGGTGGGGGGAGGGGGGAGGGATAGCGTTAGGAGATATACCTAATGCTAAATGATGAGTTAATGGGTGCAGCACACCAACATGGCACATGTATACATATGTAACAAACCTGCACGTTGTACACATGTACCCTAAAACTTAAAGTATAATAATAATAAAATTTAAAAAAAAAAGAAAAGGAAAGGAGGCCGGGCACGGTGGCTCACGTCTGTAATACCAGCACTTTGGGAAGCCAAGGTGGGCGGATCATAAGATAGAGGAGATGTAGACCATCCTGGCTAACATGGTGAAACACTGTCTCTACTAAAAATATAAAAAATTAGCCGGGCATGGTGGCGGGCGCCTGTAGTCCCAGCTACTCGGGAGGCTGAGGCAGGAGAATGGCATGAACCCAGGAGGTGGAGCTTGCAGTGAGCCGAGATCACGCCACTGCACTCCAGCCTGGGCAACAGAGTGAGACTCTGTCTCAAATAAAAAAGAAAAGAAAGAAAAGGAGAATACAGATACACAAGAGAAGAATGCAATATAAAGATGAAGCTGAGAGAGATTTGATGATGCTGTCCTTGGATATTAGAGTGATGCAGGCACAAGCAAAGGAATATTGTCAGCCAACAGAAGCTGGAAGAGGAAAGGAATGGATGCTCTCCCAGAGCAACCAGATGGAGTGAGGCCTTGCTGACAATTAGATTTCAACTCAATTATATTAATTTTGGATTTCTGGTCTCCAGAACTGTGAGAGAATAAATTGCTGTTGTTTTAAGCCATAAAATTTGTGATAATTTGTTACAGCAGTCACAAGAAATTAATATGAGGATCTAAGTCTGTATTTTTTAAATGTAATGTTTCCAATTCTACATCTATTTTTTCTTCCCTAACGGAATGCTTCATGAATTTGTGTAGCATCCTTGAGCAAGGGCCATGCTAATCTTCTCCATAACGTTCGAATTTTAGTATATGTGCTGCCAAAGGGAACACTCTATGTCTATTCCAGAAGAAAGCGTTAAATATGTTTCAGAGAAAGATTGGATGAAATTAAGTTGCTATATTTTAAAAAATTAATTATTAGGAAAACTGGTTTACTGAAGAGTACACAGAACAATTCCTTGCACACAGTATGCACTCAATAAATACTTTTTAAAATATATCCTGGACTCAGTAACAACAAAGATACTAAATGAATGAGAAACTACTCTAGTAATCTTCTCATAGAAAACTGACCCATCCACTTTTTGCTCACAAACCTAAATGTTTAACCGTAACATTTCCATAGAAAAAACAAGGATTTAGCCAGGGTTACAAAGCAATTCTTCTACTACCGCTTAGTTTGGAAAACATCAATTTGTTTTATTATTTTATTTCTTATTTTCTTATTTTATTTTATATTTTTTGAAACAGGGTCTCACTCTGTTCCCCAGGCTGGAGTGCAGTGGCATGCCACGGCTCACTGCTGCCTCTACCTCCTGGGCTCAAGCTATCCTCCCACCTCAGCCTCCTGAGTAGCTGCAACCACATGCATGTGCCACTACACCTAACTAAATTTTTTAAATATTTTTTTATTTGTAAAGATGGGGTCTCCCTGTGTTGCCCAGGCTGGTCTCAGGCTCAGGCCATCCTGCCTCAGCTTCCCACAGTGCTGGGATTACAGGTATAAGCCACTCCGCCCGGCCTCTTTGCTGTTTTAAAAGACACAGATAGGTACGGGTAGGAGGAAAAAAGGACATAAAAGGCAAAACAGTACAGATTGTCACTATTTTCATTAGTATGTTTGTTTTTATAACTTGAAATATTAATAACATATAATCAGATATAAAGCTTATAAGCTAGAGAAAAAAATTTCCCAATTTTAGTCTCCCTGTCCATACTAGACTATTCAAGTTGACTCCTTTAAACATAATTTATTGCTCAATCTCAGATATACTACTACATGTATCAAAACGTGCCAACTGAAACGTATCTACACGCAGAAAGTAAAATATAATTACTCATTAAGATAGAGTTGCTCCCCACGCACTAACATTACAAGGTTCTAGCATTTTCCAATGATTTTTCAAATGTTTAGGTATTAAAGCATACAAAGGCCAGGCACGTGTCTCACGCCTATAATCCCAGCACTTTGGGAGATCAAGGTGGGAGGATCCCTTGAGCCCAGGAGTTCCAGACCAGCCTGGGCAACATAGTCAGACTCTGTCTTTACAAAAAACTTTTAAAAATTAGCCGGATGTTGTGGTGTGTGCCTATCTATACTCCCAGCTACTCGAGAAGCTGAGGCTGGAGGATTGCTCGAGGCCAGGAGCAATGAGCCATACTCACATCACTGCCCTCCCTCCCTCTCTCCCTCCTTTCCTCCCTTCCTCCCTTCCTTCTGAGATGGAGTTTCACTCTTGTCGCCCAAGCTGGAGTGCAATGGTGCGATCTTGGCTCACTGCAACCTCTACTTCCCGAGTTCAAGTGATTTTCCTGCTTCAGCCTCCCGAGTAGCTGAGATGCTGAGATTACAGAGATTACAGGCGCCTGCCACCACGCCCAGCTAATTTTTTTTTTTTTTTTGTATTTTTAATAGAGACGGGGTTTCGCGATGTTCATTAGGCTGTTCTCAAACTCCTGACCTCTGGTGATCCGCCCGCCTCCACCTCCCAGAGTGCTGGGATTACAGGTGTGATCCACTGCACCGGGCCTACTGCACTCCTTCTTGTGTGACAGAGTAAGACCCTGCCTTAAATAAATAAAGCATAGAAGGGTAATCGAGAACAATGTTTAGCTATTCAGCCTGAGGATAAACCTGAATGGTGAGGGGCCTTAAAATAGTTTTCTTTGCAGCATTCATAAATGATTTTAAAAAATTTAATGTGAAAATAATTTAAAACAATATAGAATGAGCAGTTTTTATGGATTTGTGGTCTGACAACTGACATTCTTTTTTTTTTTTCCAACTTTTATTTTAGATTGAAGGTAAGGGGTAGGTATGCACGTTTGTTACATGGGTAAATTGTGTGTCCTGGGGGTTTGGTGTATAGATAATTTTGTCACCCAGGTAATCAGCATAATACCCAATAGGCAATTTTTCAATCCTTACCCACCTCCAACCCTGCACCCTTAAATAGACCTCAATGTCTACTGTGACCCGTTCTTTGTGTTCATATGTACTCAATGTTTAGCTCCAACTTACAACTGAGAGCATGCGGTATTTAGTTTTCTGTTCCTGCATTAATTTGCTTTCCTTCAGCTCCATCCATGTTGCTGCAAAGGCCATAGTCTCATTGTCTTATAGCTGCATAGTATTCCAGGGTATATATGTACCATAGTTTTATGTCCAGTTCACCACTGATGGGCATCTAGATTGATTCTATGTCTCTGCTATTGTGAATAGTGCTGTGATAAACTTACGGTGCATATGCCTTTACAGAACGATTTATCTTCCTTTGTTGTCAAAGGTTTTCAAACTTTAAAAAATCCTAGCTGCTGACTGTGTTTAAATAATTAATGTTAGATTACCACCTTCCCTTGAGAACAAGATTCCAATATTCGAATCCAAATGCTGTATAGTTTTGTTTTTTTAACAAACACCTTTCTAAACATGAAATTGCAACCACTTCCAGGTAAACCTACAGTCTTAGAAGTTTACACATACTATAAGCTTAAGCTACAGAGAATATAAATATATATTAATTATGTTTGTTCTACATTTACTGTTCAAGTCTTATGCCAGTCTGCCTAACTGAAGAGGGCAAGCTTAGATGCTCTCAACTCTAATCTAGCCTCCGTATGGCAGATGTCTTAATAAGACATAGGTCTGATCACATCTCTTCTGTTTTTGTTTTTTTTTGGGGGGGGTTTTTTTGAGACCAAGTCTGACTCTGTCACCCAGGCTGGAGTGCAGTGTTGTGATCACGGCTCGCTGCAGCCTCAACCTTCTTGGCTCAGGCAATCCTTCTGCCTCTGTCTCCCAAGTAGCTAGACCTACAACCGCATGCCACCACAACCAGATAATTTTTTTATTTTTTGTAGAGCCGGGGTCTTGCTTCATTGCCCATGCCGGTCTCAAACTCCTGCCCTCAAGTGATCCTCTCACCTAGGCCTCCCAAAATGCCGGGATTACAGGCATGAGTCACTGTGCCTTTCCCTGTTTGTAAAGTTTAACTGACTTCTTACAAAATAGAGGATAGAGTCCAAACTCCTTCATATAAAACAGCCCTCATAATCTGGTCCCAGCCTACATTTCCTGCCATAAACTATTACCTGTCTCAATCTTGTTCTTTCATGCATTCACTGAACAAATATTCCTCTTTTTAAACACCTCTTCTCCCTTCTCTATTTGCAGAACCTCTACATATCTTACAGGACTCAAAATACAAGTTTCAGTAAAGTTTCATATGTCTTCCAAGCAGATTGAATCCTTCACTCTACTATACTCTTATGCCATTTTGCATATACCTTTTACAATAGCACTCATAAATTTTATCAGACTAATTTGTTGACAAATGATACACACTTCCTTCTTCTATTCACTGTATTTCCTGCTTCTCCGTACCAGCACCTTTCATATATTAAGCATTTACTCTATATTGAATTTATAAAATAATAAATAAACTCCACAATATTTATTGTGGGAGAATGATCTCTTCATAACTCTGTGTAATAACATAAAAGACAAATGCAGGGGCTGGACATGGTGGCTCAGGCCTGCAATCCCAGCACTTTGGGAGGCTGAGGTGGGCAGATCACTTGAGCCCGGAAGTCTGAGACCAGCCTGGGCAACATGGTGAAAGCTGTCTCTACAAAAAATACAAAAATTAGCCAGGCATGGTGGCATATGCCAGTAGTTCCACCTACTCGGGAGGCTAAGGTGGGAGATCACTTGAGCCAGGGAGGTAGAAGTTGCAGTGAGCTGAGATCACGCCTCTGTACTCCAGCCAAGGTGACAGTGAGACCCTGTCTCAAAAAAAAAAAAAAAAAGGCAAATGCAGGTCAAAACTGGTTTGCATTAAATGTTTTCTAATAACTGTAATAACTGTACTTCATGAGAGAAGTAAAAATAGTAAGAGAATCTTGAATACCTACAGTATATCAGGCATTGTGCTAGGTGATTTACAGGTATTATCTCATTTAGATCTCATTTAATCTGTAAAAGGCGGTATTCATTTTACAGATTAAGAAACAGAGGTTCTGAGATATTAAGTGTATGGCTTGTCTTGCATAACTTGTCAGAGCTCAGACATGAACCAAGATTTATCTCGGTCAAAACCCATAGTCTTTGCAGTAAAGCCTGTGTTTAAGCATGTCTATGGACTGATCACACCAGTAATCTCAACACTTTCAGAGGCCATGGTGGGAGGATTGCCTGAGGCCAGGAGTTCAAGACCAGCCAAGCCAACATAATAAGACTTCATCTCTACAAAAAATTATTTAAAAAACAAAAAAGCACATCCAAGTATTAGAGGGTCGGTCACCATAGTATATAAAAGTACGCCTTTGGTCTCAGACTGAGTTCACATTCTGTCTCTACAACTTAGTACAGCAAATTATTTAATCTCTCTGTCCCTCCTTTCCCTTATCTATAAAATGGTGATAAATAATAGTATGTATTTTGTAGAGTGGTTATGATTAAGGAATATAAATCAAATAAAGTGATTATTATACTACAATGCCTTATTCATCGAATACCTTTATAAAACCTACTCATGATAGAAAATACTATTAGAAATGCTGTTTGAAATTGGTTTTATAGCATAAATGAATTTAGAAAAAAAACTTACATAACTTTTACAGAAAAAACTAGGCTCTGGGTAGATATAAAGCCCTATGTAGATACTTTGTGGAATGAGCTTATTTCTTAGCATTTTATCTGACATGACCTCAAAGTTTCAGCTTCATTTTTTTTTTTTTTTTTTTGAGATGGAGTCTCACTCTGTCACCCAGGCTGGAGTGCAATGGAACGATCTTGGCTCACTGCAACCTCCGCCTCCCAGGTTCAAGCAATTCTCCTGCTTCAGCCTCCCGAGTAGCTGGGACTACAGGCGTCCACCACCACGCCCGGATAATTTTTGTATTTTTAGTAGAGAAAGGGTTTCACCATGCTGGTCAGGCTGGTCTTAAACTCCTGACCTCGTGATCCGCCCGCCTGGGCCTCCCAAAATGCTGGGATTACAGGCATGAGCCACCGTACCCAGCCCAGTTTGAGCTTCATCTTAATTCTAATTTCTACTATGCTTCCTGACCTAGCATACCTTTTCAATCAAACTTCTTCTTATCTCTAAGTACAGCAATTTATTTTAAACTGGCTCTTTGGTTTCATTTTAGATGGTATCTCCAATATGGATGATAAACTAGAAAGAGTTCTGGTCAGGCAATCTGGATAGAGAAGCTAAGCAACATTGTAGCTTCTAAAGTCATTTTCACACTTATATATAAAACACTCAAATTTATATAACAAGATACATTAAAGAAACAATGATTAAAAATATATAACCACTACACTCCTTCATTAATAGAGATAATTAAGTTGAACATACTTAAGAATACATTGCTTTTGTGAGGATTAAAATCTAATGTTAAGCTACCAATTCATATTCACCTGAATCTTATTTAATAATAAATTAATACTCATGAATGACATTATTAACTGTCAGTGTGATGATGTTCAAGCTATTTCAGTTACCCAGACAGGTCTATAACTTACTCTAAATTTCTCACACTTACACGCACACACACACACACACACAAATCCACAGTTGATTAACATCAAACAGAAACTTCACTCTATACTTCTCAGGAAAGGAAAAGCTCAAAAGTTATATTTCGTGGCTACTGAACAAGTTTAGGCTTTCAAATGAGATTCTTTCCATTGATTCTATAACTTATCCAATCATTCGTTCAACATGTTGAATTTCTACTGAGTAAAAGTTTCAGGACACAAATTGTATCCATTTCAAATATAATCGAGGCAGCCTAAGGCATATATGTAGGTCTCAGGGCAAATTATTTGGACTGTCTGAACTTTAATATTCTTATCTATAAAATAGCAGTGATAATAACTATCCTACACCAACGATTTATTACTAGGATCAAATGAAGTACTAAAACATGGAACGGAAAAGCATTTTCCAATATTAAATCCACAGTAAGTTTCTATAACAACTCAAGAGCTCATTTTGTCTCCAGGAGCACAATAACAGACTGTTTCATTACATGATTAATGTAACAAATATTTAAGAGTCTAATACATCATGATGTGTTCAAGTACTAAAGTGCTTTAAAAATGTAGTAAGTACAGGCTGGGTGCAGTGGCTCATGCCTGTAATTCCGACACTTTAGGAGGTGAGGTGGGTGGATCACTTGAGGCCAGGAGTTCAAAACCAGCCTGGCCAACATGGCGAAACCCCGTCTCTACTAAAAATACAAAAATTAGCCAGGTGTGGTGACGCACACCTGTAGTCCCAGCTACTCGAGAGGCTGAGGCAGAAGAATCTCTTGAACCTGGAAGGCGGACGTGGCAGTGAGGCGAGAGGGTCACGCCACTGCACTCCAGCCTACGTGACAGAGCAAGACTCCATCTCAAAAAAAAAAAAAAAAAGTAGTAAGTACAAATGCTTTCCTTAGGAAGCTTACATTATAGTAGGGATAATAGAACTCTCAAATTACAAAGCAAATTTAACAAGGATTGTAAGATTTATAAAGCCCAGCACACATGAAGAAAAAAAAATGGGCTGGGCGTGGTGGCTCACACCTGTAATCCCAACACTTTGGGATGTCCAGACAGGTGGATCACCTGAGGTCAGGAGTTCAAGACCAGCCTGGCCAACATGGTGAAACCCCGTCTCAACTAAAAATGCAAAAAAATTAGCTGGTCTTGGTGGCAGGCACCTGTAATCCCAGCTACTTCGGGAGGCTGAGGCAGAAGAGTCACTTGAACCCGGGAGACAGAGGTTACAGTGAGCCGAGATCGCACCATTGAACTCCAGCCTGGGCAACAAGAGCGAAACTCTGTCTCAAAAAAAGAGAAAAAGAAAAAGAAAAAACGAATGAACTGGATTTATGGCAGATTTCAGAAAGCTGCATAAGAAAGAGATGGCATTTAAGGAATTGAAGAATAAGTAAAATTTCTACAAAGACAGCAAGGAAGGCCTTCCTTGTTTCTTCTTTGTAGGAAGAAATGATAACAGCAAACACCAAGGCAGACAGGCATATAGCATGTTCAGAAACTGGACGTCTAATTAACGACTAGTTTGGCTAAAAAATTGGATATGTGGAAAAAAAGTAATACTTGTTTAATAGAATAAAAGGAAAAAAGAAAGAATCATATTGGGGGCCGGGCTTGGTGGCTCACGCCTGTAATCCCAGCACTTTGAGAGGCTGAGGTGGGTGGATCACGAGGTCGAGACCATCCTGGCTAACACAGTGAAACCCCGTCTCTACTAAAAATACAAAAAATTAGCCGGGCGTGGCTGTGGGCGCCTGTAGCCCCAGCTACTCAGGAGGCTGAGGCAGGAGAATGGTGTGAACCTGGGAGGTGGAGCTTGCAGTGAGCTGAGATTGCGCCACTGCACTCCAGCCTGGGCGACAGAGTGAGACTCCGTCTTTAAAAAAAAAAACATATTGATTTTACCGGAGCCATTGTCAGACTCAAATTTTGAAGGAAAAATGTGAAGCCTCCCTAAATAATATAAAATTTATTAAATGCCTCCCTAAATAATTTACATTTTATTCTGAAGCCGATCGAGAGTCACTGTGTATTTCTGAGGAAGGAATAACCAAAAAAAAGAAAGGCATAAGATCTTTGGCTTTAAAAGTAGTATGGAGGCAAGTGACTGGAAGGGTGCCAGACTGAGGACAAGTCCAGTTTGGAAGTTATTGCTATAGTGCAAGTAAGAAGAGGAAAGACGAGCATATTTAGCAGAGAGGTAGTGGGAATGAAAAAGGGGAGAACTAAATTTGAGATGCTGAAGAGATAGAATCAACAGTTGGGAGGAAAGTTAGCATCAGAAATTTAAGTTTACAAGTATTCCCTTGAAACACCCTGAGTGTACCAGTGAAAGTGAATAAGAACACCAAGTAAGAAACTGCACCAAATTTCATCTTTAACTACTAAAGTCGAATGTTGATTTCAAAAACAAAAAGACTTAATTTTCAAATACTGCATTTAAGAGAACATAATAAAAGATCGTCTTTTACTATAAAGCAATGCACCCACACACCTGTTCTGATGAGAACCTCACCCCACTTCAAACAGTCCTTGTGTTCTTACTAGCCTTACCAAGGGCAGCCTTTCCATTTCTTTAAGTTCCTGCGGCTTCTTGAGCTCCAGGTGCTGGTCGGGTGCATCTGTGCCTACCACAGGGCTCAACACCGAGCGAGAGCTCATGGGATGTTCACTGAAGGAATGACTGGCCCCAGCCGGGCCCACCCGTCACTAGCTCCGCACGCACCAGGCGCTGAGGCACACACTGCCTTCTTCATTCCCTTGACACACCCCTCTCCTCGGGCCTTTTTTCCTCCTCCACCCAGCACATTCCGCACGTCGTCCGTCGGAGTTACAACGTGTCACCTCATCTGCTCCCATCCCTACTTAGCTAGCACTGTATTTCAGGTCTTCGATACTGTCCCCTTCACCCCTACAGCCTTCACATCAGCCCCCTCGCATGCCTCCTCTTCCTCCTCCTCCAGGAGCTGCCCGGGCCGCCCCGCAGCCGCTGGCCTCCTGGTTCCCGCCCCTCCCCGGGTGCGCTGAGGACTCACCTCCCGCGCAGCTCGACCGGCTGAGCCCACCACCGGGGGCCGCGGTTCAGCTCCGCCGGGCGCCCCAGGCTGCCGAGTCCGCTGGGTCCTACGCGACCGCTGACCTGCAGCGCCGCCGGCTCCCGTCGCCGTAGCCACCGCCAGCTCGGTGCAGCCCAGGCGTTTCCGGGTTCCCGCGGTCCCGTCCCCCAAATGCTCCGGCTTCCGCCTCGGCTCCGGCAAATGCCGTTCCCGGCTCGGCTCTGGCAGCCCCAGCTCGGCACTTGGCAGCTCTGTCCCTAAGGCGACGCACCTGGGCTGCTCTGCTGGCAGCCCCTGGTTCCTGCTTCACCGTCGCTTGGAGGCCTGGGGCACTGCTTTCTGCTACACCTGTCCTGGGAGCGCGAAACAGATGGAGTGACACTCGGTCGAGGGCCTCTGCGGGACTGTCTGTTTGCAGAGGGTGCTAAGGTGTCCACTGCGTAAGGAAGGGCAAAGTCCTTTGGGGCAAAGAACCCTGAGAGGAACGGGGAGATGGATTCTGAAAGCAAACGAACCCGCTCCTAACTGTCACTGACCTGAAAACAACCAGATTAGCTATGGCAAAGGCCGCCAACCAACCAGTGGTCTGCAAGAAGGCTTGTTCTTCCACTTCGCCCACCCTGACTGAGACCTTGAGACTGAGGGAAACCCAAAGCCGTACCACCAATGGGCCTAGTGTCATCAACCGGGAGAGGAAAAAGAAAACTGGGCCCAGAGGACTGCAGAGTTATGAGGGACCAACCCCTTCCTGGCTGCATGGATCACAGCATTACCTTTTAAAAGTCTTCCAGTAGCTGTGTTGGAAACCCTCTAACCACGGCAGCCCATTCAAGTGATGAACAGGCTGAAATCAGTACTTCAGGTTCAGCTGGATTATCAAATAAGCGAACAGGATTATCTCTTTTTGTTAACTCAGGGCTGCTATAAATTAAGCCTATATCTCCTTATATGGCAAATGATTAAAACCAGTCCAAGAGAGACATACTTGGAAAAGAAGTGATATTGAAGAAAAATAAATAACTGTATTAGAGTAGAATAACTGGTTTTAAAATTTTCTGCAATACAATCTTGAGAAAATTCCTGGATGGTAAAATACATATTAGATCTTAATACATGTCCAGTTTTTTTTGAAACCAAAACGTGCCTGTTAGATGATAACAGCATGCCTCGTTTTATTGTGATTTGCTTTATTGCTCTTCACAGACATTGCTTTTGTTTTTTTTTGTTTGTTTTTTTACAAATTGAAGGTTTGTGGCAACCTTGCCTCAAGCACATCTATTGGTGCCATTTTTCCAACAGCATGTGCTCACTTTATGTCTCTGTGTCACATAATATTCAGTACTTTTTGCAATATTAAAATTTGTTCATCATTATTATATCTGGTATTGTGCTTTGTGATCAATGATCTTCGATGTTACTATGGTAATTGTTTTGGGGTGCTGATACGGTTTGGCTATGTCCCCACCCAAATCTCAACTTGAATTGTATCTCCCAGAATTCCCATGTGTTGAGGGAGAGACCTAGGGGGAGATAATTGAATCATGGGGGCCGGTCTTTCCTGTGCTATTCTCATGATAGTGAATAAGTCTCATGAAATCCGATGGGTTTATCCAGCGTTTCCGCTTTTGCTTCTTCCTCATTTTTCTCTTGCTGCAGCCATGTAAGAAGTACCTTTCACCTCCGGCCATGATTCTGAGGCCTCCCCAGGCATGTGGAACTGTAGGTCCAATTAAACTTCTTTTTCTTCCCAGTCTCAGGTATGTCTTTATCAGCACCATGAAAACGGACTAATACAGGTGCCATGTACTGCAGTCATATAGGAAGGCAAACTTAATAAATGTTATGTGTGTTCTGACTACTCCACCAACTGCCCATTTCCCCACCCTTCTCCCCCTTGGGCCTCCCTATTTCCCAATAAACAGCAATATTGAAATTAGGCCAATTATTAACCCTACAATGGCTTTGAAGGAAATCAAAATATTTCACACCAAAATATACTTCTTTGACATATTTTGAGATGACTGTTCAGAGGGCCTGCAATCAGAATTAGCCTTTGCAAGCCAGATGTGGTGGCTCACACTTGGAATCCCAAGACTTTGGGAGGCTGAGGCCGGCGGATTGCTTGAGCCCAGGAGATCGCGACCAGCCTGAGCAACATATTGAGACCCCATCGCTACAAAAAATAAAAATTTAAACATGTACCAGTCGTAATGGTACATGCCTTTAGTCCTAGCTAGTCATGAGGGAGGCTGAGGTGGGACGATCGCTTGATCCCAGGAGTTCAAGACCACATTAAGCCATGATCATGCTGCTGTACTCCAGCCTGGCTGATAAAGCAAGACCCTGTCTCAAAAAAAAAAAAAAAAAAAAAAAAGTAGCCCAGTACAGTAGCCCTGCAAAACTGTCTCCTGTAGGGCAGATTTGCATCTGTACAGAATCTGCATTAATGTAGCCAGGCTTTCTCTGAGGCCCTTCCTTGTCCAGATCTAGGAAGGATTTACTGAGATTCTGACACCTTTAAAGGTCTGAAAGAAGCTTCCACCATCTATTCTCTCTGAGGGCTGCTACCCACCTTTCCTAGTCAGGCGTCTGCTTCTCTCCCTCCTGTAACTTGTTTTGCCACTATAACCTGATTTACCACCATAATCTATTTTTGGCCATGCTTGGAGCTCTCATTCTTTGTAAAGATGGTATATTCCCTTCTGTACTACATGGGGGATAAGAGTAATCACCCTGTGATTTCTCCTCATGCACACTAATAAATTTCTATGACTTTTTCCTTTTTTCTTTTCTTTTTTTTTATTTTTTTATTTTTTTTTGAGTTAGGGTCTCGCTCTAGAAGGAGTGCAGTCGCATGATCATGGCTCACTGTAGGCTTGACCTCCAAGGCTTAAGTGATCCTCCTGCCTCAGCCTCCTGAGTAGCTGGGACTATAGGCACATGCCACCATACCTGGCTAATTTTTTTTTTACTTTTTATAGAGATGGGTTCCCACTATTTTGTGCAGGCTGGTCTCAAACTCTTGAGCTCCAGTGATCTTCTTGCCTCAGCCTCCCAGAGTATTGGGATTACAGGCATGAGCCACTGTGCCCAGCCTGCCTCTTCTCTTATTAATCTGACTTTTGTCAGTTTGATTATTCAGCCAACCTTCAGAGGGCGAAGGGGAAGGTATAGAAGCTCACCAGGGCAAGAATGTCAGCTGAGCCTGAACTGCAAGTCTGGACATCCAACAATTCAAGTCAGTACCCAAGGTCTGCAGGTCCTTCAAATGAGAACAAGATAATAGTCTAAAGGCAGCCAGGGCCAAATAGGACTATGTATCTCAGTGGTACCTAATTAGAATTGTCAGATAAAATACAGAGGCCTTCGCCTGACGCAGTGGCTCACGCCTGTAATCCCAGCACTTTGGGAGGCCGAGGCAGGCAGATCACATGAGTTTGGGAGTTCGAGACCAGCCTGACCAACATGGAGAAACCCCATCTCTACTAAAAATACAAAAAAATCAGCCGGGCATGGTGGCACATGCCTGCAATCCCAGCTACTCAGGAGGCTGAGGCAGGAGAATTGCTTAAACCTGGGAGGCAGAGGTTGCGGTGAGCCAAGGATTGCACCATTGCACTCTAGCCTGGGCAACAAGAGGGTAAACTCTGTCTCAAAAAAAAAAATACAGAAGCCTTGTTAAATTTAAAGTTCAAATAAGCAACAAAGTATGGAATATTTCAGATATACTTTAAAAAATTCATTGATTATCAGAAATTCTAATTTAACTGGATGTCCTGTAATTTTATTTGCTAAATGTGGCAACCCTATTGAAGGCATGAATGCATTCTGATATTGTACAATAACTGGGGTTCCCTATGATGCCCCAGAGAAATTAAGGCCAGATCAAATTACGTTTAGTGCAGTTGACACTGCAAACATTATGCACACAAAATGACATTCTCTAGATCAATATGTTCAGACAGGGCCAAGCTGGTAGACTTTAATGGATAAAGGTCAGAGGTTGTTAGAAAACCCAGGAGAAAATAATGAAAAGACAACAAACAAGAAAGAAAGAGGGCAGGGACTATGTTGATAGACATTTTTAAAGAATCTCTGCTCAAAATGGTTAAAATATTGAAAAAAATTTCAGTGCTTAGAGAATTAAACCGCAGGTTTCCAGGTGTCACTTACCAAATATTTTGTTCCTATGCCATCATAGCTTTTAAAACTATTTAATTGAAGTTACAGCTCAGGAGCAGGAAAAACCAGTTTGTTGTTTCAAGCTGCCAAATCACAGTAATTGAACCTGGCTTTTTCTTGTTAGTTCTTCAGGGGGAAAAAGAAACCTATGTGTAAACAAAACTGGAAAGGATTGCCAAAGATTATCTACTTGCTCATCATTTACTTCTAAGAAGAGTTGAATCAGGTTACTTCCATTATAAGAGCTCAACTGTCACTATGAATATGGTCCTTTGATTCTGAGATGGATCTGTAGAGTTTAACGTTCTCTAGAACATGGATCTGATAGATTTGAAATAAAACTTACTTTTCATTTCTGAGGAAGAGTATTTCAGTGGCTTCTGGTTTTTTCCTATAGTAGACTTACTCTTCGAGTCAGGGGCCCAGGAGGAGATTTCATGGAGATGAGGCCCTTGCCTCCCTCTGTACATTCAGAAACTGGAGAAACTACCCTGCATGATTACTGCCCTATGGGGCTTGTTGATCAAAGCTTCAGTTATCACCTGATGCTCTAACGTCTATTTGAGGATCAATGAATTGGTTTCATCTCAGAGTCAGGGTTAAATATAAATTAAAGCCTTGGGGATTCCCCTGTATCTAGCACAGTTACCTGATAAAATCACCACAGCTTCCTTTGTGGAAGACTAGGAGAAAGGTGCACAGTATGTATAGTATGCACTTGTGCTATTAAACGGACCTCTTGAATCTGGGGGTGGGGGCTACAACTCTATAAAGTTGGGCCTCATTTACCAGTCCTGGTGTACATTTGATTACGAAGTTCATATGCAATTGGATTGTGCTGTTCACCAACTATTTCCCACTCTCAACCTGCAGGGCACTTCTTAAAGTAGGTTGCACTTTCAGGCTCTCTTGTGGTTGAGTGAGACCACATGTCCAGTTCTGGCCAGTTACCTCAGGGCCAGGGCATTGAATTGCCAATTTGTGACTGCTTAGAATCCTCTTTCTCTCTGCCTTTGAGTCTGGCAATGTGCAGCGTCATGACTGCTTCATCATCAGACTGTATCCTAGAATTAGAGATGTATAACCTGCAGTAAACATACAGCATGAACAAGAAATACATTTTTTATTATTTTATGTTACAAATGAGAAAAGAAAAATAGCTCAGGGCAGTCTGAGCTTTGGGAGGTATGCAGGGCCAAACAGACAAGAGCATGGGATTTTGGTCATTCTTGCCTTCCATCCTCCAACTGCCACTCTACATCCATGCTTGGGGACAATTGTTTAAAGTAATTTTGTTCCTGACTAGCTGCCTCACCCATGATCTTTGTGTTCCCAGAATTTATGATGCAAAACAACAACAACAACAATGTATAGCCTATCAATAGCTTGGGTTATTTTAATGTAAATTCTTGATAAACAAGTCAGGAGCTGCCTCTTCTTTTCCTTTAAAAATCCACGTGTAACTGCTGCTAATCAGAGTGTATATTCAGGGCAACTTGAATCTGTACTCCTAAGTTGCAATCCTCAAGCTTGGCCCAAATTCTACTTATATTAATTTTGCCTCCGCATCTTCCTTTGAGGTCACACTAAGATTTTGCCAATTTCCAAGCACTTGGGAGTTGAAAAAAAAATTTTGACAAAATCTAGCATATAGTGATTAATACAAAAACTTATGGCCAGAGATGGGTGTATTTTAACAAAAGCATGACTTTTGTGACTTTGACTTAGGGGCCAAGTGATGGGGGCAAGCAAACTGATTTTAGCAGCTGGAAGAACGATAACCCGTGGTGTGCTATGGAATATTTGATAAAACTGTGACCTGCAATTACTTAAAAGTTAAATAATGAACATAGTAAGTTTATAGCTCCAGTGCAAGAGACTAGAAAACAAAATGTTAATAGCATGTGTAGGTTAATGTTGGATGTATTTGAAAGACACTTCATGAAAGAGAAATACCCAAAAAATAATTTACTAATTTGTAAGCAGGAATGGAAAGGAATAAAGACAACATAGAAATTCAGGAACTGGCACAGTTGACAATGGCAAATACTTTTCTAATGGAAGCCTTTAATAATAATTTAAAAAAATCAAACCAAGCCTATCCCTGTCATATCTATCTTTAAAATCTCTAAATGGATTGAGATATCACCCAGTAAGTCCTTTCAATTGGATGAAATGGCTTAATGAATAAAGGTGTTGGTCTCCCACCAAGCTTGATAGGCTCAAGGTACCTAGAATTAAGTAGACAGATAAATGGAGATATGTCAAGGAAGAACTGTGTTATGGCCATTGGCAAATGAAGCTGATTGGAATCTAAGAGATAAGAAATCAGTAATGTTTATAAGATAATTGTATTGCCAAAGGAGCCAAGAGCCTAGACAAAACTTAACATGTCTCTTTGGCCAACAGCCCTCTATACACAGGAAATGAGCTCAGGATACTGGTTAGCCTCCAAAGAGTGCACATTCTCCAATACCCTCTTCACATATAACTAAAAAATATAATAAAGGAAGAACTGTCTCCCAGAAGGTCAAATCAAGGAACATAAAGAACAATGAATTGGGAACCCCCTTCTAGAGGGCAGAATTAGCATCTAATTCAAGAACTATTTAATATCACCTACACCCAGGATAGTAGGACTTCACAATGTGTTGCCACTGAGCAGTGTCAGCTCTGTTCATTTACTTTACTCTCATTTTTTCCCAATGACTCGCCACGTCTCTTCCCTCTAATATACTTTCTGTGATCTAAGAATTTGCCTGTTCTAGGTATTTTATATGTGTTATCATACAATATTTGTCCTTTTTTATTTAGCTTCTTTCATTTAGCACCATGTTTTCAAGGTTCATCCATATTATAATCTGTATCAGAACTTATTCCTTCTTCTGGCTGAACAATATCCCATTTTATGGATATACCACATTTTATTTATCCCTTCATCCATCAGTAGACATTTGAGTTGTTTCTACATTTTGGGTGTTATGAATAATGCTGCTATGAACATTTATGTACAAGTATCTTATTCGTTTAAGTCCTTGTGTTTTTTTGTTTTGTTTTGTTTTTTGTTTTTTTGAGACAGAGTCTTGCTCTATTGCCCAGGCTGGAGTGTGGTGGCGTGATCTCGGCTCACTGCAACCTCTGCCTCCTGGGTTCAAGTGATTCTCCTGCCTAGCCTTCCGAGTAGCCAGGACTACAGACACATGCCACTACACCTGGCTAATTTTTGTATTTTTAGTAGAGACTGGGTTTTGCCATATTGGCCATGCTGGTCTCGAACTCCTGATCTCAAGTGATACTCCCACCTTGGCCTCCCAAAGTGCTGGAATTACAGGAATGAGCCACAGTACCTAGCCAAGTCCTTGTTTTCAATTCCTCCATGTATATAAGTAGGAGGGGAATGCTGAATGATATGGTAATATTATGTTTAAATTTATATTTTTAGAGGTAAGTTCTGGCTCTGTTGCCTAGGCTGGAGTACAGTGGCATGATCTCATAGCTCACTGCCACCTCAAACTCCTGGGCTCAAGTGATCTTACAGCTTCATCCTCTTAAGTAGCTAGACCTACAGGTATGCGCCACCATGCCTGGCTAATTTTCTTTATTTTTAGTAGTGATAAGGTCTCCCAATATTGCCCAGGCTGGTCTCAAACTCCTAGCCTTTTTTTAAATAAAAATTTAATATTTAAAAAATAGAGGCTAAGCAACATGGCTCATACCTGTAATCCTAGCACTTTGGGAGGCCAAGGCAGGCAGATCAGGAGTTCAAGGCCAGCCTGGGCAACATAGTGAAACCCTGTCTCTACAAAAAAATACCAAAAAAGTAGCCAGTAGTTCCAGCTACTTGGGAGGCTGAGGTGGGCGAATCACTTGAGCCCAGGAGGTGGAGGCTGCAGTGAGCCAAGATCATGCCACTGCACTCCAGCCTAGGTGACAGAAACTCTGCCTTAAAAAAAAAAAAAAATTAAATTTAAAAAATATAGAGAGATGGGATCTCACTTTGTTGCCCAGGTTGATCTTGAACCTTTGGGCTCAAGTGATCCTCCCACCTCAGCCTCCCAAAGTGTTGGGATCACAGATGTGAGTCACCACACCCAGCCTAATTCTTTTTTAAGATTTTTTTTCCTTGTTATCTTCTTCTTAAATTTTTTTGTTTTTTGAGACAGGGTCTCGCGCTGTTGCCCAGGCTGGAGTACAGTGGCAGAATCATGGCTCACTACAGCCTTGACCTCTTGGACTTAACTGATCTTCCCACCGCAGTCTTCAAAGTAGTTGGGATTACAGGCATTCACCAGCATGCCTGGCTAATTTTTGAATTTTTTGTAGAGACAGGGTTTCACTGTGTTGCCCAGGTTGGTCTTGAACTCCAGGCCTCAAATGATCTGCCAGCGTTGGCCTAACAAAGTGCTGGGATTACAGGCATGAGCTGCCCCACCTGGGCTGTCTTCTTAATTATTTCCATTCAGTACATTTAATCTTTGAGGAACTGCCAAACTGTTTTTCAAAACAGCTGTACCATTATTTTATTTATTTATTTAATAATAGAAATGGGATCTTGCAATGTTGGCCAGGCTGGTCTCAAACTCTTGGGCTCAAGTTATCCTCCCACCTCAATCTCCCACAGCACTGGAATTACTTGTGTGAGCCACTGCACCTGGTCCCAAATTTTAGACAAAGCTTTACTCCTTTAATCAATTGCAAATTAAAGAATCTCTGAAGACACCTATGACCTGTAAGCCCCCATTTCAAGATATTCTGCCTTTTTAGGCCAAAGCAATGTATAACCTCCACATATTGATTTATGACTTAGCCTGTAACTTCTACTTCCCTAAAATATATAAAACAGGCAAGGCGAGGTGACTCATGCCCATAATTCCAGAACTTTGGGAGGCTAAAGTGGGCAGATCACTTGAACACAGGAGTCAAGACCAGTGGATAACATGGTGAACCCTCATCTCTATAAAAAATACAAAAATTAGCCAGGCATAGTAGTGCACAGCTATAGTCCCAGTTATTTGGGAGGCTGAGGTGGGAGGATCACTTGAGCCCAGGATGTAGAGGCTGCAGTAAACCAAATCATGCCACTGCACTCCAGCAGGGTGACAGAGTGAGACCTTGTATCAAAAAAAAAAAAGAAAAAAAAAGATGGCATAAACATACACATATTCCATGCTATTTCTCCCAAAGAATACAACAAAAATTCTGGAGAGAATACATGAAACAAATAACTGAGATTAGTAAGATAAATAATAAAGGTAGTAAAGAAAATAATAGAAGATAAATTGGGTAAGAAATTAAAACTCAGAGAAAAACCAACAAAATGGTGAGTTTCATAGATTTTTCCCTCTACTATCTCCAAGCAAGAATAATTCTGGAACGTTGCCAAAGGAACACCAAGAGAGTATCTCTATCTTTAAAAAGAAGACTGGAAAGAGGCCCCTCTGACAAATAAGGAACTATTCTGTTTCTGTTTTCTTTTATTGGCTCTGTAGGGCTCCAATTCTAAAGCTGCATTCTCCCTGTGAGTGGTGACTCTATCAGCAGCTGAGCTTGCTGATTTGCCTTGGAGATTGTCTTAGTCCACTTTGGCTGCTATAACAAATTACCTTAGACTGGGGAATTTATTTATTTTTATTTTATTTTTTTGAGAGAGAGTTTTGCCCTTGTTGCCTAGGCTGGAGTGCAATGGCGTAATCTCGGCTCAATGCAACGTCTGCTTCCCAGGTTCAAGCTATTCTCCCGCCTCAGCCTTCCCAGTAGCTGGGATTACAGGCGCACATCACCACACCCAGCTAATTTTTTGTATTTTTAGTAGAGACGGGGTTTCACCATGCTGCCTAGGCTGGTCTTGAACTCCTGACCTCAGGTAATCCACCCACCTCAGCCTCCCAAAGTGCTAGGATTACAGAGGTGAGCCACTGTGCCAGGCCAGACTGGGGAATTTATAAACAACAGAAATGTATAGCTCAGAGCTCTGGAGTCTAGGAAGTACAAGATCAAGGCACCAGCTGATTCAGTGTCTGGTGAGGGCCTGTTCCTCATAGGTGGTATCTTCCATGTCCTCACATGGTGGAAGGGGCAATGGGACTCCCTCAAGCCTCTTCTAAAGGGCATTAATCCCGTTCATGAGGGCTCTACCTTCTAATCACTTCCTAAAGACCCTACCTCCCTCCTCATGGTAATTGGGGAATAAGTTCTAACTTAAGAATTTTGAGGGGACACAAACATTCAGATCATAGCAGAGATGGATCCAGTTGTGGGAGGTGTCTGACAGCACAGGAAGACTGAAAACCAGGCATTCGGGCCAGAGAACCAGGAGAAGGAGCTCTGGGAGCCAGAGAATATTGTGGAGATTTTGGAGAAGAGGACTTCAAAGAGGGTTGAAGTCTTAGGATCACTCACAAGGTGTTTGTGGGAAAAACTTATCTGAAATAGAAAACTGTAAGGGAGGGAAAGACTTTCCCTTTACCCACCTAGGATCAACAGCTAGGTCTAGGATACAGACTGACAACAGGTGACTAACAGGAGAAAAGGTATGCTAATTTATTATGTGCATGGGAGCATCACAGGAAAAAAAGGCAAATACCCAAAAAGCAGTGAGATTTGAAAGCTTGTATATCATCATTACAAGGGAAAGGGCAGAAGAGATGTGGGCATTTTGGGGAGATTAAATGATTTTTAGTAAAGATGAATGGGCCGGGTGTGGCTCATGCCTATAATCCCAGCACTTTGGGAGGCCGAGGCAGGAGGGTCACTGGAGCTCATGAGTTTGAGACCACCCTGGGCAACATGGCGAAACCCTGCCTCTACAAAAAATTTAAAAATTAGCCTAGTGTGGTGGCGAGCACCTGTAGTCCCAGATACTTGGGAGGCTGAGGTGGGAGGATAGCTTGAGTCCAGGAGGCAGAAGTTGCAGTGAACCGAGATTGTGTCATTGCACTCCAGTCTGAGCAACGAGAGTGAAACCCTGTCTCAAAAAATAAAAATAAAAAATAGATGAATGATGGGCCCCTTGGAAGAATAGATGGGAGATATGATAGTTTCTGACAAAGTTTGTCTGGGGAGAGTATCTAGTCTGCTTTCCTATGATGAGTTAATCTTTTCTGTTGATGAAACTCCTGGGAAGGGGATTGATGACAATTAAATTCCTTTTGGAATATCTGTCTTTAGGCAGATACAAGGAGTTCAGAGAAAGCTTCTCTCTGCATTTGTTGTTTTTTAAGTGTCTTCACCTCAAAATAATCAATATACCAAAGTGGCATATTTTGAGGTGGCATATCCTAAACTACTTCAAGACCAAGGGCTTTGAACACTGGTGTGTGGTGTAGACCCCCACCCAGGTCCCATTTAGCCCCTGGGGGAAACATACATAGAACAGACTGAAATATTCTGCAAAAGCTTGAAAACTGAAATTACATTCCATGGTCCATAGAAGGCAGGCTAGACTTTGGCCTGAACGTAACTGAGCCAACTATCTGCTAAACCAAAACAAAGAAAAAATCCAGCATTCCTCAGAGGATTTTAACAGGACTTAGAGTCTCATAACAATAATAAAAACATCCTGGATACAATACAAAATTGCTCAACATTGAAAAAAACAACAGAAACAAAAACAGGAAAATTGCAGCAACTTCTGGAAAAAACAGCAAATCCCAGCCCAAGATGACTCAGAATTATCAGACCTAGACTCAATAATAGCTTCAGAGCAGAGTGGAAAAAAGGAAAGGATCTATAAATGTGAAGAGCAACAGAAATTATCCAATCTGAACCACAAAAAATATTGAAAAAAAAATTGAACAGCGACTCAGGGAACTGTGGGGTGATATCAAACAGTATAACATTCATTTCATTGGGGCAGGAGAAGGAAAGGAGAATGAAATTAGTGCAAAAAAAAAATTAGAAGAACGAGGTTGGAGGATGCACACTACTCAATTTTAAGAATCATTGTAGGCCGGGTGTGGTGGCTCACGCCTGTAATCCCAGCACTTTGGGAGGCCAAGGGGGGCGGATCACAAGGTCAGGAGTTTGAGACCAGCCTGGCCAATATGGTAAAATCCCGTCTCTACTAAAAATACAAAAATTAGTCAGGTATAGTGGCAGGCGCCTGTAGTCCCAGCTACTGGGGAGGCTGAGGCAGAAGAATCCCTTGAGCCCAGGAGGCGGAGCTTGCAGTGAGCCGAGACTGCACCACAGCACTCCAGCCTGGGCGACAGAGTGAGACTCTGTCTCAAAAAAAACAAAAACAAAAACAAAAAACATTAGAAGAACAAGGTTGGAGGACGCACACTACTCAATTTTAAGAATCATCATAGGCTGGCTGAGGTGACTCACGCCTGTAATTCCAGCACTTTGGGAGGCCAAGGCAGGTGGATCTTCTGAGGCCAGGAGAAAAAAACTCAATTTTAAAAACTAAGGCTGAGGGCTGTGACTTATACCTGTAATACCAGCACTTTGGGAGACTGAGGCAGGAGGATCACTTGAGGCCAGAAGTTCCAGGCCAGCCTCAGCCACATAGCGAGGCCTGTAGCTCTACATAAAATAAAAAAATCTGCTGGACATTGTAGTGTGCCGTTGTGGCCTCAGTTACTTAGAAGACTGAGGTTGCAGGATCACTTGAGCCCAGGAGGTTGAGGCTGCAGTGAGCCATGACTGTGTCACTGCACTCCAGCCTGGGCAACAGAGTGAGTCTCTGTCTCTAAATAAATAAATAAACAAACAAACAAATAAATAAATAAATAAAAGGCAAAGGTTTTGAACAGATTCCTCCCCAAAGAAGATACAGATGACAAATAAACATGGGAAAAGATGGTCAACATCACTAGTCATTAGGCAAATGCAAATTAAAAATCACAATAATATGCTCTTACATACCTATTAGAACGGCCAAACAAAAAACTGACGATACCAAGTGCTGACAAGGCTGCAAAGTAACTTAAGTTATCATACATTATTATACAGTATCACACAGCTACTCTGGATGTTTTTCAGTTTCTTATAAAGTTAAACATACACTTAAATGACCCAGCAATTTGGCTTATAGGTGTTTACTCAAGAGAACTGAAAACTTATGTTCACACAAATCCTGTGCATGAGTGATTATAGCAACATTATTCATAACTGCTGAAACTTGGAAACAAGTGAAATGTTTTTCAATGGGTGAATGAATAAACAAACTGTGATACATCTGTACAATGGAATACTGTATGATTCTATCATACGACACCCAGGAAAAGGCAAAATTGTTAGAGACCAAGAGCAGATCAGTGGTGGTGCACAGTGGCTCAGGCCTGTGATCCCAGTACTTTGGGAGGCTGAGGTGGGTGGATCACTTGAGGTCAGGAGTTTGAGACCAGCCCGGCCAACATGGTGAAACCCCATCCTACCAAAAATACAAAAATTACCCGGGCGTGGTGGTAAGCATCTGGAATCCCAGCTACTCTTGTGGCTGAGGCATCACTTGAACCTGGGAGGCTGAGGTTGCGGTGAGCCAAGATTGCACCACTACACTTTGGCCTGGGCTACAGAGCTATGGAACAGCTCTCAGAAGAGAGGGGATGCAGGGGCTGGGGGGTGGTCCCCCACCCCCGCAGTCAGGTGGTTTTTCTCTCTCAGTGTGGCTGGGTCCTGGGCTTTTTATGGGCTCAGAATGGGGAGTGCATGCTGATTGGTTTGTGAGTATGTAAAAAAGGTTCAAATGAAGACTCCACTCAAAGGTGGGCATGACAGTGGAGAAAACCAATTAGGAAAGGGTAGATAAATGTAAAATAGGTAAAGGGTGGGGATCAATCAGAGGAAAGTGCACCAAATAAGAAGACAGGTTCTCAGTTCAGTTGAGAGATTTGACTTGTAGCTTGGTTTTCAGGCTTTATACTGTCCTTGGCTTGGAGGAGGGGTTTCACCGGGGACCCACCCCTATTTGTCTAGGCATTTGTCTGCATCCTGCGACTCTCAGTATGATCAAATTAGATTATAAAATATCTTAAAAGGGTTCTATTCAGATTGTTTTAGAGATAAATAAGGCTTATATAATTCTTGAAATAGCCAGAAATTTAGGGGATGTTGACCTTCCAATAATTTCAATGTGCTGTAAAAATGTACTTTTATAGAGACTAATTTAAATGGTTTAAGAATTTAAGTTCACATTATTTATGTGAATATTTGGCAAATGAGGCTAGTTTAATATTGTGGGTTTTATAAAAACAGCGTGTCTTCTGACACTTATATTAAGTATAATAAGGCATAATTTTATTCTAATTGGGTATGCTTTTCCCAAACCTATGCAGGTTTACAGATCAAATAAGCTAGCACATCGTGCAGGATCTGGATTTTAAAAAGATAATAAAGAAAAAAATAAGCTAGCATTATAATCTACTAGATGTTTAAGATTATGAAAATTGTAAACTTGTGTTTAATCAAATTAAATAATTATTCTGGCAAACCTTATTTCAGCAGTAATTATATTTGGTAGCATGTCAGCTTGGAAACAGTTTCTAAGATCTTTTGGTAACTAAAAATTTTGAATTGATGCTAAATTGAATTAGTTAATGGATATTCACAAAATATTAAGATCATTTCTTTCCTTTTCTTTCTTTTTTTTCGAGATAGAGTTCACACTTGTAGCCCAGGCTGGAGTCTCAGTGGCACAATCTTGGCTCACTGCAACCTCTGTCTCCTGGGTTCAAGCAATTCTCCTGCCTCAGCCTCCCAAGTATGGCCATTATGGTGAAACCTCGCCTCTACTAAAAATACAAAAATTAGTTGGGCGTGGTGGCGCGCGCCTATAGTTCCAGCTACTCAGGAGGCTGAGGCAGGAGAATCACTTGAACCCGGGAGGCAGAGGTTGCAGTGAGCCGAGATTGTGCCATTGCATTCCAGCCTGGGCGACCGAGCGAGATTCAAAAAACAAACAAACAAAACCCTAGATAAGACAGTTTTAAGGAATTAAAGTTGACTTTATGGAATCAATAAAGTCCGTTGAAAACAACTGGCTTTGTACCATGCCTACGGAGTTCCTAACCTTACTGGGGAGAAAGATCACTTTCTGGCAGGCCCAGGAACCTCAGAATATTTGGGGAAGCTTGAGAAGAGACATCTGCTGGTGAGTCCTTGATGTGGCTTCCTATACTTGGGGGCTTTTAAAACTCCAATCTGAGATTCTTTATTGAAACTTCCAGCAAAGCAGACTTCAAAAGAGCCTATATAATCAATCACTATTCTTGCTGTACCTTTCAAAATAATCCTTATGCCAAGCTGGCATATTTTGGGGTGGCATATCCTGCTACTCTTCAGTGTGCAAGGTTATTTTACAGGGACTTAAACTGAATTATCAGCTTTTTTTTTTTGGTTGCATCTCTTGCTGAAGATTAGAGTTATATGGAAGTTTGACCATGACCTGTGAATTTCATTTTCTTTCAGAGAAATATTACTGAACACTTGTTCTGAAGGCTGATCCTAGACAGCAAGACTCAGAGAACTGAGAGAAGACAAAAGCATTCATCTAATCGGGGTGGCTGGGTGGGGTGAAGTGAACCCAGCCTGATTACCCTTAGCATCTAACTCCACAGCAACTCTGCTCTCTATTTTCTCAACCTTCTCCAATTCTTTATGAAGGGGTTCAGGAAATACCGCCCCAAAATATGGTGCTTTGGTGTAATACTTTGAGCTGAAGACACTTGAAAAACAGTATATGCAGGGAGAGGCTTTCTCTGAACTCCGCTTATCTGTCTAAAGATAGATCCTGCAAAGGAACTCAATTTGTCACCAATTTTCCATCAGTGAAACCCTTCCAGGAGTTTCATCCACCAGTGAAGGTTATCTCAATCACAAGAGAAGAGACTAGAAGCCCACACCACACTTAGACAAATGTCACAAACAGTCATCTATTCTTTTAAGGGCCATTCATCTTTTCCCAAAATCACTTACTCTGCCTGAAATTGGCTACATCCCTGGCTTCCTTCTCGCCTATGTAGAGGGTATATAAGCTCCTAAATCTCCCTGGTTTTTCAGGTACTTTTCTTCCTGTAATGCCACCACACATGTAATCAATTTCTATACCTTTTCTCATATTAATTTGCCTGTTGTTAGTATGTTTCAGAGGCTCAGTTATTGAACTCTCAGAGGGTAGAGAGGGAAAGTCTTCACTTGTCTACAATTAAGTAGATCAATTTAACTTCTAAGGATAAGTCTGTCTGTTTTTCCCATGTTTTAAATTTTGAATCATAATGACCTGAGATCCCCAATTAAGGAGAAATGGTAAACAAATATCTATATGATAATCTATAACTGTTTTCTTTTATATACAAATCTCAATGTCATGAATATAAAAGTAATGCTTGATTTGGAGTTCCTTTACATTTATCATTCAAAAACACCCACATGGCCGGGCACAGTAGCTCATGCCTGTCATCCCAGTGATTTGGGAGGCTGAAACAAGAGAAACGCTTGAGTCTAGGAGTTTGAGACCAGCCTGAGCAACAAAGCAAGACCCCATTTCTACAAAAAAAATAAAAAAATTAGCTAGAAATGATGGCATGTTCCTGTAGTCCTAGCTACTCAGGAGGCTGAGGCAGGAGGATTGCTTGAGCCCAGGAGTTTGAGGCTACATTGAGCTATGATTGCACCACTGTACTCCAGCCTGGGCAACAGAGCAAGACCCTGTCTCAAAAAAGAAAAAAAAAAAGAAATATGGTCAATATTGGTCCAAAAGCAAAGAAGAGTTTCATTTCTGAGAAAAAATATATATATGTATATATTTTTGAGACGGAGTTTCACTCTTGTTGCCCAGGCTGGAGTGCAATGGTGCGATCTTAGCTCACCACAGCCTCTGCCTCCAGGGTAGGGAGGAAGTTATGACAACCAGCTGGTAAATGCATTTTCAAGTTAAATGTCAATAAAATGTAGCCCCTATGAACAATTTTTGGAATTTTAAACATGTTAGATCAGGAAGCAGTCTTTAACACACAGCATGTAGCCTTTCCACCATCCTACTTACTTTTGTCAAGACAATAGATTATGTAGTAGTCTTGGGTTTGATGCTGTGGCTCTCACAGGCCTGTTGAATGGTTTGATGGATTAGGCAGGAGTTTGACCTCCAGTGTTCCATGTAAAGTGTACTCCATTTCTAAGTGATGCAGGATTTTTCTCAGCCACTTTGCTGACTGAGGACATCTACAGCTGGTGCTGCCCCCCGACTACCTGGGCCTTGCTTGGCCCTGGGCCTGCTGCTGGAGGCACCCTGCCCACTCGGCCTGCTTGTGTTATGACTCGTACCCGCATTAGGCAGTTCTCGAGCTCTTCTCCTGCATCCAAGAAGAATGAGGATACACTGACAATTTGAAGGGTGAAGAGAGTGGACAAGAATTTTATTGAGTGATGGAAAAGCTTTCAGTGGGGAGGGGACATGGGTGTGGTCCCCCACCCTTGCAGTCAGGTGGTTTCTCTCCCAGTGTGGCTGAGTCCGGGGCTTTTATGGGCTCACAATAAGGGAGTGCATGCTGATTGGTTTGTGAGTATGCAAAGAAAGGCACCACTCAAAGGTGGGCATGGCAGTGTAGAAAACCAATTAGGAAAGGGTAGGTATATGTAAAATAGGTGAATCTTGGGGATCAGAGAAAAGCATGTCAAATGGGAAGACAGTTCTCAATCTGGTCCATGGATTTGACTTGTAGCTTGGTTTTCAGGCTTTAAACTGTCTTTCGCCTGGAGGTACAGTTTCACTGAGGACCTGTCCCTATCTGCTTAGGCATTTGTCTGCCTCCTGCCTCTATCATAAGGGCATTCTGAGTCATTTATGTCATGTCATTAGGTGGTGGACGAATGAGAGTGAGTACCTTAGTAATGCATCCAAGAATAGGATGAGCCTTAGGGCCCCATGTAGAGAAAAATATATTCGGTTTTAGTAAATTCTAACCAGGAAACTTCTCAAAAAGAGTAGTGGCCCTTTTGATGCTTTAAAACAAGCTTAAACTCTTGCTGCTGCTTCAAAGCCATGTCTTTTTGCTTTCAGCATAACAAATTATTCAGCCAATTATTAATATGGTGAATATTCATTTTACTGAAACACAGAGGTAATTTTGGAGATGATAAAGGTAATATTGAGATATAAAAGTCACTTATTTTGTGTTTTAAATATTAATGTATTCTAGTACAGGGTTTCTCAACCTCAATACTATTGGCATTTTGGGCTGCAATAATTTTTTATTGTGAGGGCCTGTCCTATGCTGTATAGGATGTTTAGCAACACACTAGAGGCAAGCAGCACTCTTCTGTTGTGACAATTAAAATTGTCTCCAGATATTGGTAAATCTCTCCAGAGAGGCAATTTATTAATTTTGTTTTATTAATAGAGATAGGGTCTTGCTCTGTCACCCAGGTTGGAGTGCAGTGGTGTGATCATAGCTTACTGTAACCTTTAACTACTGGGCTCAAGCAATCCTCTAGCCTCAGGCTTCTGAGTAGCTAGAACTACAGGCAAATGTCACCACACCTGGCTAATTAAAAAAAATTTTTTGAGACAGGGTCTAGTGATGTTGCTCAGGCTGGTCTTGAACTCCTAGCCTCAAGGGATTCTCAGCTTGGCCTCCCAAAGTGCTGGGATTACAGGCGTAAGCCACCGTGCCCAGCCTATGGTATTCATTTTATCTGTAAGTCATTTAATTCTTGTGAACCTCAGTTTTCATGTACATGAACAGAGCTAGAAGTGTTACACCTGGAACTTTTCCCTTAGAACAAATTAATTCTCATATGATATATCATGAAATAATTGTATACCTGTTGAAAATGAATATCTGGGTATGAAATTGTATCTGTATATGTTCACAGGTTTGTAAACATTTTGTATAAAAGGCAAAAAAGGCAAGATGACAGAAAATATTTGATTTATTTTGGTAGTCAAATTTGTTGGCTTCAGAATTCTGATTTCCATTGATTGCAGTGGTCTCAACCCTAACTGTTAATTAGACTCACCTAGGGGGCTTTAAAGTTATTAATGCTGGATTCCTATCTCCAAGGATTTGGATTTGAGGAAAGAAAAAGCAGAAAGGAATACTGCTTAGTTAAAAAGGAGAATGTCTCACCAGGCACCAGTACACTGCCATTCATTGCCTTTTCTTTCTCTCATTCTCTTCTAAAACGAGGTAAAGAAGATAAAATTTGGGAGCTTCAAACTTGGCAAAGAAGGAAATCCTTTTGGCAATATCATAAAGTGAGTGTCTGTTTTCCTACCTTGCAGAGGGGAACCTAAAACTCAGATTTTATCTCCTTTGTGGGTTCCTCTTCTTCACCTGCTCATGAAATGGAAGTTTCCTGGACTATGAACATCATTTCAGAAATGAGGACGTTAGTAATTTTCTGTTACTGGATCTTTTTATTAAAAGCACCCTCGATGTACATAATTTAATACAAATATACATCTCTTTGGCTTCTTAAGAACAATCACCAGAGCCAGATGTCTTGAAGGCAGAAATGTCCCTGTATTTCCCTAATACGGACCAGTGTTTCTTTTTTCTTCTCTAGGTTCAATTTTTAATTTCATATAATTTTATTTTAAATTTTTATTTATTTACTAATTTTTTTGGAGGCAGAGTCTCGTTCTGTTGCCCAGGCTGAAGTGCGGTGGCATGATCTTGGCTCACTGCAAACTCTGCCTCCCAGGTTCAAGCGATTTTTGTGTTTCAGCCTCTCAAGTAGCTGGGATCACGAGCCTGTGCCACCACGCCTTGCTAATTTTTGTATTTTTAGTAGAGATGGGGTTTCACCATGTTGCCAGGCTGGTCTCAAACTCCTGACCTCAAGCAATCCACCTGCCTTTTGCCTCCCAAAGTGTTGGGATTACGGGCGTGAGCCACTGCACCTGGCCAATTTTTTTTATTTTCATCAAAGCTTCCTTGCCCATAGTATTAAAAGATCTGTAAGTTTTGTTCCCCAAACACCAGTGCACCGAGTAAGCCCCAGCTTCTATTGATCTTTCATGGTCTTCCAACCATTTCATATCTGAACTGATTGTTTTGGGTATTACCTCCATGTTGCTATGTAACATGTTTATATTGCTATTTCTTGTTTTTTTTGTTTTTTCAATTTTAGGAATTACTTATTGACTTTTATGGAAGATGTCCATTTAATTATCTTTCACACACACCTTCCCATTCCTCCTAGCCTCTACCACAAACACATTTTCCATCCCCAGTCCAGTCAGTATAACTTCATCATAACTTTGCTATAATAAAAATTCACCATTTATGGTACTAATAGCTCTTTTAAGTTTTTTTTTTTTTTTTTTTTGCAACGGAGTCTCGCTCTGTTGCCCAGGCTGGAGTGCAGTGGCGCAATCTCGGCTCACTGCAAGCTCTGCCTCCCAGGTTCACGCCATTCTCTTGCCTCAGCCTCTCCGAGTAGCTGGGACTACAGGCGCCCGCCACCACGCCCGGCTAATTTTTTGTATTTTTAGTAGAGACGGGGTTTCACCATGGTCTCGATCTCCTGACCTCGTGATCCGCCCGCCTTGGCCTCCCAAAGTGCTGGGATTACAAGCGTGAGCCACCACGCCCGGCCAACTCTTCTAAGTTTTATTAACAGCTGAGCCATATGGTATACTTTAATTACCTTTCCTTTTCTGAAAAATGTTGTTTTCTCTATTGTTAAATATCTATTTTTGTTATTGCTTGCTTAGTTTTCTAAGTACTTAGGAACAATCTAGCCCTACTTCTTTACCTAGGAATCCTCTTAAAAGTTCAAATGCACTAGGTATCCCATCAATTTTAATGACTTAGAGAACCCTCTTCCCTGGACAGCTTCAATCTGCACTGGTTGATCTTTGGGTCCACTCTACAACTGTCACCTTGAGATCTCCCTTCAACATCATCCTGGCTCCCCTGGGAAAGTTCTTGAACTTTATTGTATAATTCTTTGTTTCTGCTGGAGTTTTCAATATCTAAGAGCTCTTTTTATGTCCCCAAGTGTTCCTTTTTTAGCAATAGCATCCTGTTCTTGTTTCCTGAATGCAATATCTCCTCCTATACCTTAGAGGATATTAATCATAGTTTTTCTGAAATTTTCTTCTCTCTGCATCTAACTTTTAAAAAAAGCTTTATTAGGCCGGGCACGGTGGCTCACCCCTGTAATGCCAACACTTTGGGAGGCCAAGGCGGCAGATCACGAGGTCAGGAGATCAAGACCATCCTGGCTAACACGATGAAACCCCATCTCTACTAAAAACACAAAAATTAGCCGGGCGTGGTGGCAGGTGCCTGTAGTCCCAACTACTTGATAGGCTGAGGCAGGAGAATGGCGTGAACCTGGGAGGTGGAGCTTGCAGTGAGCCGAGATCGCAGCCTGGGCAACAGAGCCAGTCTCTGTCCCAAAATAAAAAAAAAAAAAAAAAGTGGCTGGGCGCAGTGGCTCACGCCTGTAATCCCAGGACTTTGGGAGGCCGAGGCGGGTGGATCACGAGGTCAGGAGATGGAGACCATCCTGGCTAACACAGTGAAACCCCGTCTCTACTAAAAATACAAAAAATTAGCCAGGTGTGGTGGCGGGCACCTGTAGTCCCAGCTACTTGGAGAGGCTGAGGCAAGAGGATGGCGTGAACCCGGGAGGCGGAGGTTGCAGTGAGCTGAGATCGCGCCACTGCACTCCAGCCTGGGCGACAGAGCAAGACTTCATCTCAAAAAAAAAAAAAAAAAGTTTTATTGAAATATAATTTCCTTACCAAAAAGTTCACCCATTTAAAGTATATACATGAATGATGTTTAGTAAATTTTCAAAGTTATGTAACAAACACCAAAATCTAATGGTAGAACATTTCAATCATCCCCACAAAAAAGCTTATGCTCAACTGCAGTCACTCCCTCTTCCCTTCCCATTCTAATCCCCAGGCAACCATTAATCTGCTTTTTGTGTCTATGTATTTGCCTTTCTGAATGTTACATATAAACCTAAAATGAAGAATATTCTTTTGGAAAGAGGTGGGGTAACTTTTTTTCTTCAAAAATGTCATAAATGACAAAGAAATATTGTGGAAATATTCCTGATTAAAGGGAACTAAAGAGATGACAGTTGCATGCCACACCTGATCTTAACTGGACCCTGTACTCGACGGAAAATAAGCTATGGAGGACATTATTCAGTGAACTGACAACACTGAAATTAGGAGGTATATTTGATGAAAGTTTCATCAATGTTAAATTTACTGGAGTTTACTGTGTGTGTGTGTGAAGAGGAATAATTAAGAAAATAAGACAGATGGGGTAAAATGTGAGCAATAAATAGTTTTCAAAAACTCAGTCATTGTTATCATTTTTCATGATTCTGAGACTCCAATTACAAGTGTGTGAGACTGTTTGACACTGTCCCATGTGTCTCCCAAGCAGTGCTTGGTTCTTTCCATTATTTTTCTCTCTTTGCTTTAGTTTCGATATTTTTAATTGATTGGCCTTTGATTTCATTACTTGTAGCACTCAGTCTGCTGTTAAAACTACTCTATAAGTTCTTAATTTCAGATTAATATTTTTCAGTTCTAGAATGTCCTTTTAATACTTTTATATAGATTCCAATTCTCTTTTGGAATTCTCTGTGTTTTCCTTTATTTACTAATTTAGAGACAGGGTCTCCCTATGTTGCTCAGGCTGGTCTTGAACTCCTGGCTTCAAGCAATCCTCCTGCTTTTGCCTCCCAAAGTGTTGGGATTACAGGTGTAAGCCACCATTTCCTTCTCTTATTTTTTAACATTGTCTATAATCATATTTGAAAAGGCCTATCAGCTAACCTCTGCAAGTGCATCATTTTGATCTGCTTCTCGTCTGTTTTTTCTTTTGATTATTTATCACAGTTGCTTTTCTCTTCAAATGTTTCTTTATTTTGTGTAATATGCCACATATTGTGAACAAAAGAACTGTAGAGCCTAAAGCTGGCCAGGCATGGTGGCTCATGTCTGTAATCCCAGGACTTTGGGAGGCCAAGGTTGAGGGGGTGGGGATCCCTTGAGGCCAGGAGTTCAAGACCAGCCTGGACGACATAGTGATATCCATCTCTATTAAGAAAAAAAAAGATATTGGAAAATTTATTTTTAAATTAAAGAGACTAAAGTTAGTGTTATTTTCTTATAGAGAATCGTTTGAATGGATGTACAAATTGTGGTTTATTCAAACAATGGAATCAACTATGGCAGAGAAGAAAAATGAGCCACAAGCTGCACTCATCAATGGGAGTAAATCTCAAGAACATAATATGTTACAAAAATTAAGTTAAAAAAGATTAGAAATAATATAATTCCAAATATATAACGGTTAAAACAGGCAAAACTAAATCGTATATCAATATATACATATATAACACTATAGAGATAATTAGGAAAATGACTAACATAAAATCAGGAGGGAGAATCCACCAGTGGGAGAGAGGAATCTAATTTGGAGGGGCAGGCAGTGCACTTTAGTGATACTGGTAAGGTTATCTTCTAAAGCTCTGTAAAAATCTCCCATAAAATACCTCCAGAAAAATCTGTTGGCCACGTCTTACATATTGCTGCAAGGAAAAATACCATCTTAACAAAATCTTAGTATTTTCTCAGAAGGGGTAAGTTAGGGAAAGGTATTTACAGAGTTTTGGAACATGGCCGGGTGATTTTTAAGGCAGGTATTGCAAGGTGGAGCTGGTTGGGATTAGGCAGAGTTTAAAAATAATAGCTTTGTATTGGTGGACAAAATGAGGCAAGTGTTTTAAAATAAATCTTGATGAGCAAGATAATTATCAGAAAAATATGGTGAGCTAGCTGTTTTAGTTGGTTTACAGTCTCATTTTCCTAGACAAGAATTCCTGAAATAAGCAGCTACTATCTTTGCTTGGCTGTAGTATTGTCTAAAATAGGGGCAGGATATTTGTTTTCCTTTTCAACTCTGTGGTGGGTTTATGCTGTTCACTTAATTGTTGTTCTTTAAAGACGCATATATTATGTTTCAAAACACAATTTCTTTTTCTCTAGGAAAGCAATTATACTTAAACATTCCATAAGAAATTTATATTCCATTCACTGAAAGAAAACAAAACAACAAAAGAAATTTATAGGCTGAAAACTGATGAACTATCGCCTTAAGTCCAACATAACAATTTCCCCTTTAATTATAAGTGGTTTTTTCTTCCTTAAGATTGGGCACAAGATATAGTAATTGATCTCTGTGTTGGGGGCCGCTTCCCAACCCACGTAGGACTCTATAATGAATGGGTTACAGGAGTGATGAAACAGTTTGCCTCAGCTCTTTAGGCAACCCGTCTCTGGCTGTTTGTCACCAGCCAGAAGTATCCACTTCTCTTTTACCACAGCATGCTAATCATCTTTTTGTTGTTGTTTTGAGACAGAGTCTCACTCTGTCACCCAGGCTGGAGTGCAATGGAAGGATCTCAACTCACTGTAACCTCCACCTCCTGGGTTCAAGCAATTCTCCTGCCTCAGCCTCCCAAGTATCTGGGACTACAGGTGTGTGCCACCATGCCCAGCTAGTTTTTGTATTTTCAGTAGAGACAAGGTTTCACCATGTTGGCCAGGCTGGTCTCAAACTCGTGACCTTAAGTGATCCATCAGTCTCAGCCTCCCAAAGTACTAGGATTACAGGTGTGAGCCACTAAGCCCAGTCTTTTTCTTGTGTGTTTTTTTGAGGCAGGGTCTCGCTCTGTCACCCAGGCTGTAAGGTAGTGGCATGATCATAGCTCACTGCAGCCTTGACCTCCCGGACTCAAGTGATCCTCCCACCTCAGCCTCTTTAGTAGCTGGGACCACAGGTGTGTGCCACCACACCAAACACATTTTTAAATTTTTTAGTAGAGATGGGGTTTTATTGCCCAGGGTGGTTTTGAACTCCTGGGCTCAAGTGATCCTCCTGTCTCACTGTCTCAGCCTCCCAAGCTATATATATATATATATATATATTTTTAAAGACAGGGTCTGGCACTGTCTCCCAGGCTGGAGTGCAGTGGTGCAATCACAGCTCACTGAAGCCTTGACCTCCTGGGCTCCAGTGATCCTCCTGCCTTAGCCTCCCAAGTAGCTGGGACCACAGGTGTGCACAACCATGCCTGCCTAATTTTTAAACTTTTTTGTATAGATGGGAGTCTCACTATATTGCACAGGCTGGTCTCAAACTCCTGGGCCCAAACAATCCTCCCACCTTGGCCTCCCAGACTGCTGGGATTACAGGCGTGAGCCACCACACTCAGTCCAAACTTTTTTACATGTGTTCTATAACATGTAAGGGGTTGGAAGCACTGGTTTAGGGAACTCTGTCTTATGGAAATGGCAAATTTTTAAACACTAGACTCACAATTGGCTCAGTGGAACAATGACATTATGAGAAACACACAGAAATGAAGACCCCCAAGGGAAGCATATATTGCTTATTTCTGAGTATGCAGAGCTGAATTCCAGTAAGTGAATCTCTAATACAAATAGATCTCTAGCCGGATGTGGGTTGCGTGCCTGTAATCCCAGCTACTCTGAAGGCTGAGGGAGGCTGAGGCAGGAGGATTGCTTGAGCTCAGGCATTCAAGACTAGCCTAGGAAAAACAGTGAGACTCTATCTCAAAAAAAAAAAAAAGGAAACAGATCTCTAGGTCTAAGAGTTAGTGCTTTGAAGTTGCTTAAAGAAAAAAAAGCTTATCTTTTGTAGACATTCAGAAAGAAGGGAAGTCTATCAGTCACACTCTATTGCAAGCTAGTTCATTTATTTGTCTGAAATACATTTCCCCACGTTGTCCAATGATGAGAAAGACCAAAGTAGAATTAAAATCAACCAAACCAAAACCAACAAAAATTCCTATAAAATTCTCTCTTGCTTTATTAGTAAAGACTTCAGTAATAGCTCTTCTGCTTCTTTAGGGTTTAAGTATAAAATTACAGATTTTTTTTAGGTGAGAAAATTTGTTATTTTTGCCAAGCCTTAAAATTTGCCATCAGTTTAGATGATGTAAACTTTGAGTTGTTTCCCCTACTGTTAAAATAAACAAATAGGCTGGGTGCAGTGGCTCATGCCTGTAATACCAACACTTTGGGAGGCTGCAGCTAGAGGGTCGCTTGAGTTCAGGAGTTTGAGGCCAGCCTGGGCAACAGTGAGGCCTTATATCTACAAAATATTAAAAATTAGCCAGGCTTGGTGGCACATGCCTGTAGTGCCAGCTCTCTGAGAGGCTGAGGCAGGAGGATCACTTGAGCCCAGGAGTTGGAAGCTGTAGTAAACTACGGTCATACCACTGCATTCCAGTCTGGGTGACAGAGTGAGACTCTGCTGCTAAAAACATTACAAAAAGTAAACAGATTATTGTCTACCCCTGCTTATAACATCTAAGAGACAATAAGCTCATATTAAAAGAAATATTTGAGAAGTTCTTGAATATTCTATGTCATTAAATTCTAGCTTTGGTTCTTGATGACAATGGAACCATCATATCAGCTCTGGGGTGCACACCCTCGACATCTATCTAATGTAGACCATTGTTATTTAGGTTCTATTATAGGTAGTGAAACTTAAATATACTATGGGTTGCCCTCGTGAATTCTTACTACCCACAGATGTTACAGTCACTGTTTTTACAATTGAAGAAGCAAAGGTTCAGGGAGGCAAGTAATCAGCTTTGGAAAGAGCAAGGAGACACTATGACAATAGGACTGGAAAGAGACTGAGGCCAAATCATAGCGAATCCTCAATGTCCTCTGACCAGTGATGGACAGCATCGGTGTTCACGAAGAGTTTTCCTCATAGTTCCCTGAGGGATAAATCGTGATCAATTTAAAGATTATTATATTAATCTATGCACAAGATAAGAGTACAAGTAGAAATTTGCCGTCAGGCAAAAGTGAAAAGACTTTGTGATCCATTGAATGTGATGTGGGAGCCAAGATAAATCATTTTTGGCGTACTGCTCCTTTATGTGATAAAAAAGATATCTAGTAGGACTTAGTGCTCAGTTTTGTACTTTGAAAATATATCCATTACAATAAATACGTTAACATTGAACACTTGCAGAATTAAGTGCCATATTTTTTAGTAAATTTCCATAGATTGTTTCCTTTGGTATTAAAAATGCATGGGCATGGGCCCCACTTTTAGGCCGAAATTCCTTTGGACCAACTTTAACCAGTTGGCCTTCTCTTAATTATTAACATTTCCTGTTGCCTCTGACTTTTCCGTTTCACCTTCCTTGATAAGATACGTACATTTGCAAATTTATCCTACTTGTATAACCTAGCCCATGCTTGGCACCGGGTCTACACATTTAGCCAGGGCCACATGGGTTATCTGATTAGTGCAGGTGGCTGCAGATACAGAATTTTGGCCAGGTAATAATAAGGAAGTATACCTAGGCCCAAGGAGAACAGATCTAAATGCTTCCCATAGCAAACTGATAATAGCAACAGTGGGTCCTGTGAGTTCATGGTGGGAGGAAGCAGGAGGGCAAGCAGAGAAGACAGCAATCTTGAGGGTTTGTGTAAGAGGATTTGTGGTAGGAAAATCAGAGTTTGAGTCTTGGGTCCAAGAATTTATCTGCTATGTGATTTATGGTAAGATTATCAATGTTCTGATTTACAAAAGGGATATAATACCTCCAATGTAAAATTGCTTATATAGTAGGGGCTCCATAAATGTTTCTTGAATCTGAATTTTCGGTTCTGACCAACTGACCACCAAATTGAACCAAAATGGACCACAGCAATCATAAACATAAAAATTAGGAAGAATTCCAACAAGCTAAAAATTTTTAAGTAAATAGCTTATGTTTTAAGATAAGATTAAATAATGTCAATATGTCTTGTCATCAAATTAATAGTATGAGGGCATGTTTAGTAAAAATGCTGAGAATAGTTTCTGGATTTGGAAAAATACATACAAAGAACAAATAGGTGGGAATAAACAAGATTCTGAAAAAGAAGACGAGGGAACTGATGAGAGAAAAAGGTGGTGACAAAATGCTCTAACAAATATTAAAACAAAAACTAAAGTAGTGAAATAGGTGAATGGACACAGAAAACAGTATATTCTACAAGTAGACCCTACTAGTAAAGAATAATTCAAGATTAAAAAAGGACTTCCCATAAATCATATTCAACTTATAAGTTTGGGATTTAACAATTTGGAAAAAAAGCCTAAGTAATGTCTCACCTCATACCAGATGCACTTATAAAAAAATAAAACTGGAAGGAAATAGAAACAATAGTTATTATTGAGACTGATGTAAATTTTGAAGAGACAGTAGAGGTTACAAAGGTGGAGGCAAGTGCTGAAAGATCTGATTAAAGAAAAAAGCTGGCCAGAAATAGTCACACCTATAATCAGCACTTTGGGAGGCTGAGGTGGGATGAGGTGGGAGGATTGCTTGAGCCCAGGAGGTTGAGACCAGCCAAGACAACACAGCGTGGACCCCCATCTCTACAAAAAAAGAAATGCAAAAGTTAGGTGGGTGCAGTAGTTGCATGCCTGTCCTCCTAGCTACTTGGGATGCTGAGGTGGGAGGGCAGTTTGAGCCCAGGAGGTTGAGGCTGTAATGAGCTGTCTGTCATAAGGCTTGGGCAGCAAAGCAAGACTCTTTAAAAAAACAAAAACAAAAAAAACCCCTGCTCTAACCAAAATAACTACAGCCAGAATGACAAAGTATTAGCACTGCTCTATAATTCAAGGCCCATACAAATTGGGGGGGGTTGGGGGAGGGAACCAACAACTACTAAGCAAACTCCATGACTTTATTATATTGGCACATGGAGGTTCTATGTAAGTAATTTTGGCAAGTTTGCTGTGGTAGTTACAGGTTTGGATTTTTAGGTTAATATCTTTTATCTGAAGATGAAGATATGCATATCTGCAGTAAAAAAAACAATAGTAACTAAGGCAAAGACCAAATTGTTCAACTTTGGTCATTAGATGCTTTTCTATAAATATGTATATTATTCAGTATATAATGAAAAGTAAAAAAATTTTGGCTACTTTAGGAGGCATGTATATATGTCTTCTGGCCTGTAGTGTTTACTGTTAGTAAGTTGATCAAAGGTAAATAAAAAATTCACACTTGAGTAAAAGGTTTCAAGAAGTACCAGGAAAGTGCACAGCTTATTTTTATTTATTTAAAAAAAAATTTTTATTTTTCCAGGAGGCCCATTGTCACCAGAATTGTATAGTTTCTAACAGATTTATACATTGGAAGTTGATTTTGCTCCTAATTTCAACATGCCTAATGAAATAAATAATCAAAACAGTCTAAAATTCGTCCTCCTCTCTGCCTCCTGCAAAAAGGTAAGCACCTAAAGTAGGCAAGCACTGAAAAAATGGCTCTGGTCAGCACTGACAAATTAATTGCCTCTAGGAGGCTGAGGCAGGAGGATCACTTGAGGCCAGGAGGCTGAGACCAACCTAGGGAACATAGTGTAGAATCCTGTCTCTATAAAATAAAAAATAAGTAAAAAAAAAAAAAATCAGCTGGGCGCAATGACTATGAATGAAAGCAAAATATACACCTTTAGAAAATATTTTTATTTTCTTAACACACAGAGGTAACAATGACATTTGCCCACTAGACACAGTAGTTCAAGACATATCAGAAATGGATCACAATTCACATGTTACAATATTCATAAACATGATCAGTCTCATGTTTTCCCAATTATCTTTGAAAACTTTCTAAAATACCACAGCATACTAAACTGGCAAATTCATTTATCATGTTAAAGAGTAATTTTGATTTTGATTAGTGAAAAACCAAGGCATAGTCCATTGTTGAAATATAATATAATACTACCTTATCCAGCATCACTCAAGTATGAAGCATTCTACCTAAACGTTCTTTAGTCAAATGACACCTGTTAAAAATCTAATTCTGTATTTTAACTACCATAGAGGAAATAATGTTTAACATGCCTTCTTAAACTTTAAAATATACCATGCAGAATATAACAATGTTCTTTCATTAATCTTCCTCATTAGAAATATGAACCACTTAGTTTTCTAGTGTAACACAATATCCTAAAAGTTTACCAACGTGGGTATCTGCCTTACTAGAGATAACCCCAAATGGCTACATTAAAAAAATTGTGAACTTTTAATTTTTTTGGTCACATTTAACTGTCAGTGATTACTTCTTGCTTTGATTAAATATGCTGGTTTTCTGTTACCTTTCTTACCTCCCTTAATATCAAAGTTAGGCTACAGCAACAAAACTACATAAACCTTTGATGAACTAATGGTTCTCTCAAGGACAGTCATTCCTTTTACCCACACAGTTTAGAGAAGGTTATATATTGAACAAGGAAGGAAATGAAGAAGAAAGGGAGATTTGGAAACCAATGTATTTATAGATAGTGGTCTCAGATTACTGTCACAACTGTCCTTAAATTTGTAGGATTTAATCTGTTTTAGTTTTGGAAACCAGAAAACTAAGCTAGTTAAAACTATTTCTAAAGCAAGGTCAGCTTTGAAGAAGAGCAGGCAGATAATCTTAAAGTAAATTACATGAGCTTTCAAGCATGGGTATTTGACATCTGAAGAATTTATCAATTTTTGCTGCCCAGATGTTTTAGTTTGCTGGTTTTCTTCTTTAATTTCTTAGTCATAGTTAAGGTTTTGGGTATGTAACCTGTAAACTAACTAAAAAAATGCTACTTTAAAAGTAGCATTACTTTAAAATACCATTATTTTATTAGCTATAAATGAGCCACTGAATATTATATAGCAATGAAAGAATTCTTGCAACTACTTTCTTCCAACTGAATGCATAATGATTTAACTGTTTTCTTAAGAAAACAGTAAAAAATGGTACAAAATTCTATCTAGGAAATAAGTTCTATGAAAAAACGTTAACTCATATAAATGTTAAAACCTTTTTCCTTTTGTGACTTTAAGATTTTTAAGGTATCTTAAAATAAGTTATCATGAAAAACTTCCAGTGATTTTATTGAATTTAAGATATCTACTGAATTCATATCCATATTTTTATTAAGATTCTTCTCAATGTTAAACTTGTCAATGTAGGTTTTGAGTTAATAGAAAACCAGTATCTACTATGATCTAGCAATAGATTTTTGAACATGACTAAAGATAGTTGAGTTTTAGAAAACTAATATAACATTTTTTCTTTAAAGTTCTAGAAATATGACCAACAATTTCCATTTTGAAAATGTAAGCTATCTTATAAAACTAGAACTCAATATTAATTTTACAAAACTGTTTTTAGGAAATAAATTTCCCAATGCTTTGCATATTTCCTTACATAAGTAAATCATATAAAATATACTGTTGGCATTCATTACACAAAAATTAATACATCAGTGAAAAAATGAAAGCATAGTTTGAACATCTGTGCTCCATTTAGGAACATATATTGTAGATGGAAACTTCTATCATTCACCATTTATTAAATATTTATTAAATGCAGTGAGCATTGTATTAAGAATACTACAGTAAGTGGTAATAACATTAATGAACCACAGTGTATTCAGTATGTATTGTTACTGAAGATTATATATACCACAATTAAAAGCTATCTTTTCATTTCTTTCATTATTATATTTTCATATTTTATTTTCATTTCTGTACAAATAGAAGATGACATGATTTTTCCTTTTCAAACTCTGGATTTCTAGGCATTTGAATAATTCTTACTGAACTCAAACACATTTCACTGGCAATGATCTTTCTTTCTGATTCAAATTGAAATCTACCTCTGTACATTAAAAAAAAAATCAATGCTTTTACAATCTTACCTGATTGAGCATCAATATTATAATAAATGAGATTTTTAAAATGACTTGAGCCTGTGCATATAAGGCATTTACATGATGACCTTGCATCCTATAATACAAGTAATTGCATACTTAATATCTGTAATCAATTATAAATCATAAAGTGTCTCAAGAATAGTAGCAATTGACCAGGCTTGTGTTTCACAGCTGAAAGGACAGTATTGGGCATTCTCATTGGTCAGTTCTGGAAGTCCTTTCCAAGGGGATCTGAATGAAAGAAAAGACATTTTACAAAGACATAATTTAATACATATTAACCAAATAGGCAAGACCTGGTGATTTTTGCCTTCTAGTGTAGAAAATAATCATATGTAGTCATTTGCTACAAAATAAAACAATATCCTAAAGACATACAAATGAATTCAGACTGAAATTATTCTTTGACATTCCATCTTTGGAATTTGAGACTTTTAAATACAAGGAATCCCTTTATGTATTAAAAACAGAAGAAACTACCATTACAAGCTACATATAAATATAGAAATAAATACCCTCTCAGGCATAATTTTGTTTATGAGACTCAAATTGTAATTATGCAGATGTGTTATGTGTGATCTTGATAAAACTGTAAAACTAAAACTAATGAAGAAACACTAAGAACTATGATTGGGGGGGAAAACGGCATTCCAGAGTACTTTCTACTTAAAGAAAAAAATGCCAATTAATTTCTCTTTCTACTGAATAATAAACTTACTATTTATTATGCATTTATGTTCTAATACTAACTGCTTTTATGTATATTATCTCATTTAATGTTCACAGTAACCCTATAAGGTAGGTACCATAAGTATTCCTATCTACAGAGAGGTAAGAGAGATTTATAGAGGTTAAATAACTTGTTCCAGCCCTCCTTATCAGAACACAGTTATGTTAGCACATCAAATTTATTGTTAATTTCAATGTAATCCCTTAAAAATGAAACACAAATTTAAAAAGTACAGAAATCTGTAATGTTTCATTTTTGAAGTTGGGTTGTGGGAACATATTTGTTTCATTATTATGGTTTGTAACTCAGGGCTATATTATATACACGCTTCAGTGGGCATCAAATATTTCATAGTAAAAATGGGAAAAAATAATCTCATTAGGTAAAATAGGGTATTTTGGATAATAACTAATATCAGCTAGGTACCATATTTAAAAAACTGTCCTAGAATCATGGAAAATATAGAAAATGTATGTTTCCAAGTATTCAAGCTACATCAGAGTAAAATGCCAAATGACTGAAGCTGGATACCTGGGCATCTGTAATGTGTTGAATTATATCTCCACAGAATTTGTATGTTGAAGTCCTAGCCCCCAGTACCTCAGAATGTGAACCTGTTTGGAAAGCGGGTCGCCGCAGATATAATTAGTTAAGATAATGCCACATGAAGATTGGAGTTTTGCTGCCACAAGCCACAGGATTATCAGCAGCTGGGAGAGAGGGCTGGACGAGACCTTTCCCTAATGCCTTCAGAGGGAGCATGGCTCTGCCCATGCCTTGATTTTTCAGATTTCTGGCCTCCAGAGCTGTGAGACAATATTCTGCTGTTTAACAATTTCTATTATTTAAGTCACTCAGTTTGTAGTGCTCTGTTATTGCAGCTCTAGCAAACTAACAGACACCAAAATTAAAAAACAAAATAAGGTTACAAAACCATGAATATGCTGCCCATAATTAGACTTGGACACTAGGACATGGAATGTATCCATACAAATATAAGGAAGTCCCCTTTCCCTTGCTTTCCTGAAAAATTCATCCTGAAGTCATTAGGTGGGACAGAGCAAGGTAGGTGACCACAAATGGAGAGGAAAGGGTAATAGGCAGTATGGAGCAGGATGTTAAGGGTCCAAGAGGTATGAAGAGGGAGTTCACCAAGGGTGAGAGTGGCCCAGAGTGGGTAGTTAGAACCCAAGTGGTGCCAGGAGGGCTCCACACATAGAGGTGGCTTAGTGTGGGGTATCAGGCCCAAGGTGGGTGAGCAGACTCTATGTGGTGGTGATAGCCCAATGTGGGAAGTAGGTTATTCATTGTTGGAAAAGGCAATTACAAATATAGAAAGGGAGAAAAATAGAATTAAACACTGAGCAATAGACTGGAACTGGTGTAAACTCAGGTTTTCAATACACATAGACAGGATACATTGAGATCAAGATAAGTGTGTATGTATTTACCTATGTTTATGTATTATTATATATTCCCTAGCCCTATCTACCGGGGGGCAGTAGTAATCAATACACCATGTCCTCAGATCTGGCTTCTAAATAACATTTTTCACTATAAAGAACAAGGGCTCCTTAGAGAATTGCCCAATTCCAGGCTGGGGTAGTGAAAGCAAAAGATGAGTGTTGAAAACCTTCCTGGGCCAGAAAGCAAGGAAGGACTTCCATATGTGACAAACAGGAAGTAGTATGGACAGAATTTCCCTCCTGTCTGATACAACTGAAGAATTGGACATTAAGACATTAGACATTAGGCAACAAATAGTGATCCTTGAGGAATGAGAAACAAATGAAGCAAACCCTATGATTACCATACCTTACTGCCTTGAGAGTTTCCAGGATTTGGCACAGAGAGGGGGAGCACAGGTGGAGCCTGGCAGACATCCTTGAGTTGAACTGAGAATCCGGGAACACTACAAAGCAGCTACAATTTGCAGGATAGAGTACTAGAGAGGAGGGAGCTGTACAAAGAGAGAACTCTGAAGATATGCAGAGGGTCCCACTCAAGTATCTGTAGTGTACCAACCAGCAAATTCACAAGAGGAAACTACCAAAGAACAAGGAAAGAACCATCCGAAAGGATGAGAAGAAGCAGTACGTAGCACTCATACAGCGTCGGGGAACACCTGCTTGTTCCCACCAGCCAGACTTGAAAATGTCATAATTTTCTAAATACAGGGTAGAGAACACAGATGGGTCTTGATTCACTAATGGAGAATAATTATTCCTAGAACAAATGCTTTTCTGGTCAGGTCTAACAAGCTTAAAATCAAGACCAGAGAGGATCAAACTGTTTCCAAGTAATTTCACTGCATTCCAAAACAAAGTTCAAAAACATTTACAGAAACACCAAAAATCTAGCACCCAACAAGGTAAAATTCACATATGGTATCTAATAAAAAAATAACCAGGCAACTGGCTGGGTGTGGTGGCTCATGCTTGTAATCTCAGCACTTCAGGAGGCCGAGGTGGGAGGACTGCTTGAGCCTAGGAGTTTGAGACCAGCCTGGGCAAGACAGCAAGACCCCTGTCTCTCCAAAAATCAAAAAACAAAAACTACCAGGCAAAGAAGCAGGGTGATATGACCCATAATAAAGAGAACAATCACAAGCAAAAGCAATCCAGAAATGAATTAGCAGACAAGGATATGAAAAGAGTCACTGTAATCATATTCCATATGTTCAAAACATTAAGCGGAGACATGGAAGATATAAAAACGACCCACAGAAAACTTTGAGAAATGAAAACTACAATGTGTGAAATGAAAAACACCAGCATGGATGTGATGGTAGGTTAGACATAAAAATGATAGCAGATTCCTATCAAAACAATGTAACCACCTTAAAGTATGAAAGAGACAAAAGCTTAACTTTGAATTGTATACATAGTGAAAATATCTTTAAAATAAAGGCAAAACACAGATGTTTTACACTTACAAGAACTGAAAGAATTCATCATGAGGAGGCAAACACTACAAGACATGATGGAGAAAGTCCTTCGGGTAGAAGGAAAATGATACAAGATGGAGATACAGAACATCATAAACATAAGAGCACTGAAAATGGCAACTGTAAGAGTAATTAGACTTTTTAATATATTATTTAAAGATCATTAAAGCATAACTGACTGCCTAAACAAAAGTAGTAACCATGTAGTGTGGGGGTAACATAGGTAAAAGCAAAATGGATGATGATAACAGCACACAGGCCGGAAGGGGAAAAATAAAACTATACTATTTTAAGGTTCTTTATACCTTACTTGAAGTGGTATATCACTGGAAGGTAAACTATAAAGACATATACTATAAACCTAAAGCAACCATTTTAAATAAACAAGAATTACATATAATTAGCCAACAAAGGAGATTAAAATGAAATAATAAATATTCAATGCAAAAGAAGCACAAAAAGAGGAAAAAGCAAACAAAGGACAGAATAAACAGACAACGAACATTTAAATCTCACAATTTCAGCAATCACCTTAAGTGTAAATGGTCTAAATATTCCAAAAGCAGAAACTGTCATGCTACACAAGAGCAAGGCCCGATTACATGCTACTATGTACAAGAAATCCACTTTAAATACAAAGACATAAGTAGGTTAAAAGGATGGTAAAATCTGTACCATGGTGACAACCAAACAAAACAAACCAGCAGTGGCTCTATTAATATGAAACACACAGAAGTCCCTTATGTGCTTGTAAGAAAGGAGATAAAATTTGTGCTGTTTATTCATAATCTGAGGAATAGAATATAGATATACTTCTGTATAATCTAAAATTTGAGAAATTAAGATACCCTCTGAATTTATACTCTTATAAAGATATGTAACTCTGACACTGTCTATTTGCTAATAATTAGGACAAGGAAGTGAAAAATGGTGTTTGAAATAACAGGCAAAAGACCAACTCTGATATTTTAACTATAATGAAAGCATTTCTGAAAACTATTTCTTGATATATCTTTAAATCAATTAACTCAAAAGGCCCATGCTGAGTACCTTCAGTTTTTATATTTATCCTGTGCTAACCATATCCAAAAACATCAGGGAAATTTTAAAAATCAAAGACTATTCCACATGTATAAATCACACAATATCAAGACCTCAACTTAAAATAAATAACAACCCAAAATAAGAGAAAGTGAAAATTATATAACAGAATTTGTCATGTTAAAGAATAAAGGCTTCACTTTTCATTGGGATACCTAGGGCATACAGAAATCAATTCTAAGAAACTGTAATTTAACTAATAGCTAATAAACTGACTAAACACTAGTTATGGAAATTACATGCTCCTGATGACTTACCTCTCAAGATGAACATAATGTCGGGAAAGAACATTTTTAACCAAAACTATAGTCTTTGCAGTAGTCTCCGGGCCCATCAATCTGGAAAAATATAATTTTGCACGAAGAAAATACCCAATAGGCCACAGCCACTCCTAAAAAAGATTATTTAAAAGAAAAAAAAAACCATAAATACCTATAAATTACTTGAAAAATAATTTAAACTGAAACTCAGAAGATAAATGAAATTCTTACAGGTCCTTGGTGATAATTGAAACCTTTAGCAAGATTGTAGTTGTCATTGTCTAATGCATTGTCATAAATTCCACAGTAAACCATATCACTGCAAAATGATTGAAATTTAAGTTAAATAAAAGATGATCAGATATTATATAGAAAGCATTAGAAAAATTTCAATAACAAAGGTAAGAGAAATAATCAATTATTTTGTCTTCTAATCTACAGAATAAGCTCAGCATTAGTACATCATCCATCCAACCTTAAATTAGTACATACTGAGTTCACAGGACTTTAATCATGTGTTAAAAATGATTAACAAATACTGGTTAATATAAAAAATGTAAAATATTCTGGTATCTTGCCTTAAAGAAGTTAGCCTGGCACTAAATATGGCTTGGTTTAAAGTCAACTATTTCCTAGGCCTCGAATATACTGAAGCCTATCTAATAATTGAAATATACATAGAACAATTTGAATTAATAAAAATTAAAGACATGGTTTTATTAATTATAGATTGGAAAGGTGGTTTTTAAGCTTCTTCATAAAATTATTTTAAAATTAAAATTGGCCTATTATCAGATTACAAATAGCAACTGAATATACATATTGCTTTATTATAATACACAGAACTTATAACACAGTTATCTATACTCCATTTGTTACTTTTCTTTTTTTGGAGAGCTGGTCACAAGAGTAAGCTTTAATTGTGGGTTCTGGTGTGTGTGTGCGTGTGTGTGTTTTAATACAGTGGCTCATTCTGTCAAGTAGGCTGGAGTGCAGTGGCGCCATCATGGCTCACTACAGCCTTGATCTCCTGGGCTCAAGTGATACTCCTGCCTTAGCCTCCTGAGTAGCTAGGACTACAGGTGTACACAATCTCTCCCAGCTAATTTTTTTTTTTAACTTTTATTTTTGTAGAGATGGCATCTCCTTTTGTTGCCCTGGCAAAAAAAAAAAAAATTATGGTTGATGTCAATGTATTTGGATTAAATATAATATCAACAACATTCTTAACACTTATATTCCAACTTACTCTGGATCTAAAGTTTTCATGCCAAGGGGACCAAGCAATTTTTTTTCTGCAATCTCCAAAGCTTTCCATGCTTTTTCTGTAGTAAAGAGCTCAGGGGCCTAGTGAATGCCAAAAACAAATATATAAATTTTTAAGATCACAGAAGAATTAGTTCCTACCCACAGAAACTATTCGTAAACTTGAAAAAATTACTTAAAATACCGTGAGGGTCAGAATTCGAGTGTAGATGCCTAAACAGATCTAATCCTATGAGGCTGACTTAGAAGGACTGTTTGTAGCTGTAGAAGTTAGGAAAGCTTTTAGAGGTGATTATTTCTCTGTGTCACCTCAAGAAAGTTACTCAGCTCTAAAAGGAGGTTGCTACAGCTACACTGAAGGCAGAACACACTTTTATTTTAACCCCTTTGGAGACGGGGTCTCGCTCTGTCACCAGGCTGGGGCGCAGTGGCGAGATCAGAGCTCAGTGCAGCCTCAATCTCCTGGGCTTAAGCAATCATCCTGCCTTAGTCTCTTGAGCAGCTGGGACTACAGGTGTGTACCACCACACATGGCTAATATTTTTTTAAAATTTTTGTGGAGATGAAGTCTCACTATGTTGCCCAGGCTGATCTTGAACTCCTGAGCTCAAACAATCCTCCCACCTCAGCCTCCCAAAGTGTTGGAATTACAGGTGTGAGCCACTGAACCCAGACAGCACACACTTAAATTTATGCAATTCATTCTTCAGCAGATTTATAATAGAGCTTTAAGTACACCTGATACCCATTTTTTGCTTCTGGGGCCATAAATAAATACAGAACTTTTACTCCAATAGCATGAGTAAATTTACTTGAGATACAGAGAAAGAAGAGAGAAAGCATTGTTGACCAAGAATATGCATTAATTTTAATGGTTAAATAAAATCAAGTCCACACTGAACCAAAGCTACCTTTGTGTACTTTTACACTTTTCATTCTACTATAATTTATAGTAGTAGGTTTGGTACTCTTTTTGACAATGTGAAAACAGCTGGCCAGGCATAGAAGAACACATACCTTCTCTATTTTACTTCCTTGTAGTTTATTTTTAGACTAAAGTATGGATTAAAAAAAGGAGAGTCTAGAATTCTTTGCTAGACAAAACTAATTGCAGCAATGCAACAAAGAAAACAGAATGTTAACTGAAGATATCCACTTTAGTTCACTAGTTCAGGGCTTTCCAACTAGTGTGCTGAGGCACTGGTTATAGCACAGGTGTGTAGGATACAGAGACCCTCAGCTTTCAGGGTAGCTGGGTGGGGCCTGGGGCTAACTGAAGTAGTAGGATCTAGCACAAACAGCCTACTCCATGTAACCTATTGTGCTATACAAATATCATTTTCTTTTCTTTTTTTTTTTAAATATGGAGGTGGGGCTTCATTATGATATCCAGGCTGGTCTCAAACTCCTGGGCTCAAGTGATCCTCCTGCCTCAGTCCCCAAAGTGTGTGAGCCACTGCATCTGGCCACAAATATCACCTTCTATGTGTGCTCTGAATGTGAAAAACTCTAGGAAGCACTTCATTAGTCATCATCTATTATTTTCTGTTTTTGGATACTGAATGTTACAGGTTAAAAGTGATATGCATAATACTTGATTAAATAGAAAAGACTATTTAGAACTAGCTAGTAAGCAATATACTACTTTTTAGCAATTAAGTGAATTTGAAAACAAATGGGAATAAAGAACTAAGCAAACTCTAGCACATCATTTTTTGAAATGTTTTTACAAACGAAATCACCTACCACAACCATTGCTATGGTAAAATTAGGCCTGAGCTGATAGTCACACCAAGGACTTGAAGCTCCATAACTATCTTTGTATATGCCACGTTTGTGAACCAGATTTGGATGCTTTTCATTTAAATCTGAAGGGTCTTCTGAAACATAAAATAGCTTTTCAAAGTTGTCTTGTATTTTTCTGTTCCACTCATCATATGAGACCTTTACAGCCTTTCCTGAAAAATGACATAAGACATGGTAGTTTTAATCATTCAAAACAATTCACACATCTAGTTACAGACAAATAGTAATATTTAGTTTATTTTTATCTACTACAAGGCAATAAATTATCCACTTTTGGAAAATGTGGCCAGTCTGAATTGAGATGTGTTATAAATGTAAAATATAAGCTGGATTATGAAGATGTAGCACCACCCAAAAAGAATGTAAAATAGCTCATGAATAATTTTATATTGATTATATGTTGAAACAATATCTTATACACATACAGTGAGTTAAGTAAAATGTCTTTTTTTTTTTTTTTTTTTTTTTTTTTTAAAGACAGGGTCTGGCATTGTCCACCCAAGCTGGAGTGCAGTAGTAGAACTTGGCTCACCACAACCTCCACTTCCTGGGCTCAAGCGATCCTCCCACCTCAGCCTCTCAAGTAGCTGGGACTACAGGCTCACATAACCACATCCTGCTAATTTTTGTATTTCTTGTAGACATGGGGTTTCATGTTGCCCAGCATGGTCTCAAACTCCTGAGCTCAAGTGATCTGCCTGCCTTGGCCTCCCAAAGTGTGGAGATTACAGGCATGAGCCACTGCACCTGGCTGATTTAATAAAATATCTTGTAATCAATTTCACCTGTTTCTTTTTACTTTTTAAAATGTGGGTACTATAAAATTTAAAATTATGTATGTGGTTCACATTATTTTGGACAGCACTATTCTAGAAAAAGACATGTAAAGATTGCAAAATTGCTCACAGAAATGCAACTTGCTCAGTCACACTGAGGAAAAAGACAAGCACAATAAAGGCAATAGCTATGTTGCTTTCTTATCTCAGTTCAAAGTTGCTAAAAATATGGTTCAAATACAATTGTTACAGTTTTCACACTAGTAAATTAATTTTCTTTCTTCTTAATTTTAAGGGTTTTCCGATATTAGCTGATAGAATCAAATGATGATTACACAGGTTGAGAATATACATAGTACATTTGAAAGTTCTTTGTAAATAAAATAACCAGCTTACCATGTCTTTTTACTGTGACTTCATGATAAGGGAAAATATTTTTTTTGGATAATTCCAGCAACCAGCGAACAGCAGATTTACTCAGGCCCACAATTTCCACAGCAGACCCATCTCTAAAATTAAAAAACGTATTTTTATTCTCTAAGTTGGAGTCCTTTAAGTACTATTTAAAGGGCATTCAGTAAACAGTTGTAATGAATCATATAACATATTATGAAAACTATTAAAAAATCCTTACTCTATAGGAATTTGTACTATATCGTAAAGATTTTTACCTCTCACTGTTTTGCCATTGTCTATCATCCTCGCATATTTTTTTAAAAATTCTATGATGTAGAATGGGAATTGTGGAATAAAAGAAGATGGCAGTTGGAAAAGGTAGGAGTAAGGAATCTGAATATTGGGATCAGGTACTAGAGAAAAGATAGCAAACATGAAAAATAGGGCTGGAGAAAGTGAGGGAAGGCAGACATATTAATTTGAAACTCATTTTTAAGAAAAATAAAAGGGAAGTACAAGGATCTAATGTACCAAAATAAATAGATTTTTAAAAAATTAGTAAAGCATGTAAAGATGGCAACTTATTTATTATTTTTTGTAGAGATGGGGCCTCACTATGTTGTCCAAGCTGGTTTCGAACTCCTGGGTTCAAGCTATCCTCCCACCTCAACCTCCCAACCTCCCAAAGTGTTGAGATTACAGGTGTCAGCTACCACACCCAGTCCACAACTATTAAATTTTTTGGACAATTCTTACTGAAGATAAAATTTAGAATAAGACGCCAAGTGCGGTGGCTCATTTCTGTAATCCCAGCACTTTGGGAGGCTGAGGCGGGTGGATCATTTAAGGCCAAAAGTTTGAGATCAGCCTGGCCAACATAGTGAAATCTCATCTCCACTAAAAATACAAAAATCAGCCTGTGTGGTAGTGTGTGCCTGTAGTCCCAGGTACTTGGGAGGCTGAGACAGGAGAATTGCTTGAATCTGGGAGGCAGAGGCTGCAGTGAGCCATGACTGTGCTACTGCAGTACAGCCTGGGCAACAGAGTGAGGCTCTCTCTCTCAAAAACAAAAAAAAATTAGAATAAGAAAATAACTTTTCAGCTTAATACAGTATCAGAAGCTATTTTAATAGACATTACTTAATGGGTACAAAATACGTTATTTGGGTGATAGTAATATTAAAAGCGATTTTAATAGCTTCTGATGATGTATTTAGCATTTGAAATCATAAAAACTTCTTAAATGACAAACACTAGGAAAAAAGATTTTAAAAATTAGGAGGAAAAAAGGTTCAGAAAGTGAAAGAATTTCATAAAAGACAGAACAGTTGGTTGTTTTCCATGTTTGCAAATAGATGGGCATAATGAAATGTTTACATCAATAAGCAGTTCAGGTTACGAAAATGTCTTAACCCCTGGGATAATGAATCATAAATCTTTCCTTTGAGGTGCTTGTAGAGAATCAACCCATAAGCACTTACAGAAAAGAACAGATAGTGGCCAGGCGTGGTGGCTCACGCTTGTAATCCCAGCACTTTGGGAGGCCGAGGCGGGTGGATCACAAGGTCAGGAGATCGAGACCAGGGTGAAACACCGTCTCTACTAAAAATACAAAAAATTAGCCGGGCGTGGTAGCGGGCGCCTGTAGTCCCAGCTACTCGGAGAGGCTGAGGCAGGAGAATGGCGGGAACCCGGGAGGCGGAGCTTGCAGTGAGCCGAGATTGCGCCACTGCACTCCAGCCTGGGTGACAGAGTGAGACTCCGTCTCAAAAAAAAAGAGAGAAAAGAAAAGAACAGATAGTATTACTTGATAACATATCAAGAGGATTGTGTGCATGTATAATGGGGAGATGAAGGGAGGAAGGCAGGGAAATTTTGATTGACTTAATGTAAAGAGTTCATAGTTAACAGAATAAAAGATTCCACAAATATGTGCTTTTTTAAAAAAGGGTATAATTACACAGCACTATAAAATTAACACTACCTTGGTGTGGCTGGGATTCCTCTGTTTCTAGCTCTGTCACTTTCTCCCATTTTATCCATCCATGTGCCGCAATTGAAACGATTTCCTCCATAAACAAATCCTGTTTCTTCATCAACTCCTGCAGTTATATTAAAACCTAAAAAACAAAATATGTATAAAATAAAATTTTATAAGTATTATATATAGTATATACAAATATTTTAAAACATTTACAAAATTTTAAATATAATAAACTAGGACAACCACTCTGAAGCTCAGTTTGGTGGTATCTTATTATTTTGTATCCAAAATATACAAAGCACAAAGTTGGAGATATGCATATTCTACCACATAGGAATTTCATTTCTATGTATATTCTAGAGAAACCTTTATGTGCACATGGAGATGTATATGAGGATATTCACTGCCACATTGCTTGCATTCACAAAAAATAACTGCTCAATACAGGAATGGATAAACACTGTAGTTTATTCATACAATGGGAAACCCTCTATACCATTTGAAATTAATGAACTGGATTTACATGTATCAAAATGGAGCTAAATAAAGTATGTACATGGACATAGAATGTGGAATAATAGATACCAGAGACTCAGAAGGGTGAGATGAGAGTGACAGATGAGAAATTACTTAATGGGTACGATGTACATTATTTTGGTGATGGTTACACTAAAAGCCCAGACTTCACCCTTATCCAATATATCCATGCAACAAAACTGCCCTTGTACCCCTTAAATTTATATAAAAAAGATAAATCTCCAAAACAAAATGATTGAATAAAACAAGTTGCAAAAGGACATATATAGTAAGATAACTTTTTTGTAAAAGTTTAATCATAGCTGGGCGCGGTGGCTCACGCTTGTAATCCCAGCACTTTGGGAGGCCGAGGCAGGCGGATCACGAGGTCAGGAGATGGAGACCAGGGTGAAGCCCCATCTCTACTAAAAATACAAAAAAAAAAAAAAAATTAGCCAGGCGTGGTGGCGGGCGCCTGTAGTCCCAGCTACTCGGAGAGGCTGAGGCAGGAGAATGGCGTGAACCCGGGAGGCGGAGCTTGCAGTGAGCCGAGATTGCGCCACTGCACTCCAGCCTGGGTGACAGAGCGAGACTCCATCTCAAAAAAAAAAAAAAAAAGTTTAATCATAGATAATACTGGTATATCTAATATCTGTGTATAATCTCAAAAATTATTGATTATAGTATATATTACAGTACACTGAATATATGCTACATAATATATAGCATAAGTAATTTACACATACTCAAACACACATAAGTACAGAAAGTACAAAAACTTCTGGTATGAAAAAGGGGAGAAGACTCATTTTTCCCTGATCTTCCTCTCTTAAGTATAATGAAAATCCCTGAGCGTAATACAGTGGACTATCATAAGAGGACTCTAAAAGTGAGGAAGGCAGATTGACTAGGAACCTCAAGACTTGAGGAATGTCATAGTGGTGAGTTCCCTGGTTTTTTGTTTTTTTTTTTTAATTCTCCATATATACCAGTCTGGGTGAGATGTAAACTTGGAAAAGCAAACTGCAACCTCCAACAGGTAATGACAAAAAGTTCCAAGAAAAACCAATTGACTGTAGCCAAATGAAAAGGAAAGAGGGACCCTAACCAGACAGAAACTTTTATGACAACATCCGCCCTATGCCAGCAAACACCATGGATTTCTCCCTGGAATGTTAGTGGAGACTGAGTGGAAGCCTGGACTCCTATCCCCTACCTGGGGGTAGCAGATGGCTTAAGGCAGTGCTCCCCTTCCTCAGCAGCGTGGTACCTGCAGACACCACGAGGGGAATCTGGGGAGTCTGAACTTCCACACCCAACCTGGCAGTAGTAGGTGGCCTTGAGGTGGCAGCAGGCAGCCCAGGGTGTTTCCCACCCCTGCTGCATGATGTTAGCACAAACTGGGTGGGAAGTATGGACTTCTACCCCCAGTGGAAGCAGGTCGTTAGGGACAGTGCTCCCCTCTCCTGACAGCATGCTGTCAGCAGAGACTGAGTGGAGAGTCTGGATTTCCATGCCCTGCCCAGCAGTGATGGGGTGCCCCTCACACTCCCAACTAGAGATTTCAGGGAAGATCTGAAGAGGAGGAAGCTGCAAAAACCATGCTTTAAAGCTGTATAGGAAGTCCTGGGCAGGCTCTGACCAATCTACATGTGAAACAGATGAGAATTAACACACCCAAAGGTTTGAGAAGTAAATTACAGTGTGGAATTCCACTCAGGTTTCCTGGGTGGCCTCCTGATAGCCCATGAATGAAATAGACCAGAATAACCTTGCTAAATATTAAATTGTTACTGAAACCACAGCCCATAAGAGTAGGCCAGAAGCTGCATACTAAACTTAAATAACAGCTACTTGGTAAAATGAAAGATTTCATAGGATCCAGTGTCCTATAACATTCAAAGGTCTAGGAAAACACGAAAAACTACTTGTCAGGCCAAGAACCAGGAAAATCACAACCTGAATGAGAAAAGGCAATTAACAGGTGACAACACCGAGGTGACTCAGATGTTGGAAATATCTGACAGAAAAGCTTAAGGGAGGTATCATAAAAATGCTCCAAAGAGAATGATGCTTTGTAGAAATAGAAAACTCCATCTTAAACATGGAATCTCCAGGGACCTTGAATAGCCAAAACAATCTAGAAAAAGAACAAAGTTGGAAGACTCACGCTTTCTCATTTCAAAACTTACTACAAAGCTACACTAACCAGAACAGTGTGGTTCTGTCATAAAGACAGACACAGAGGCCTATGGAACAGAGAACCCAGAAATAAACCCTGTATATATAGTCAAATGTTTTTTTGACAAGGGTGCCAAGACCATTCAGTGGGGAAGGGACAGTTTATTTTTTTTTTTTTTTGGCAAATGGAGCTGAGTAAACTAGATATTCACATGCAAAAAAAATGGACTTGGACTTAATATCATATACAAAAATTAACTCAATATGGATCAAAGACCTAAACACAAGAGCTAAAACTATAAAATTCTTAGACAAAAATGTATGGCAAAAGCTTCATGACACTGAATTTGATGAGGCTTTTTTGCATAATAGGCACAGGTAACACAAGTAGATAAATTGGACTTAATCAAAATCAGAAACTTTTGTTTATCAAAGGATACTTTTAAGATAGTGAATAGACAACCCACAATATGGGAGAAAATATTTACAAACCGTATCTAATAAGTGTTTCGTATCCAGAATATACAAAGCACCCTGCACCTCAATAACAAAAGAACTCAATCCATTCCCTAAATTCAAAGGATGTGAATAGACATTTCTCCAAAGAAGATATATGTATGCCTATAAGCACATGAAGAGATGCTCAACATCACTAAGAAATCATTAAGGAAATGCAAATCAAAACCACGAGATACCACCTCATAGCCATTAGGATGGCTACTAGCAAAACACACACACACACAAAAAAAAACCAAAAAGAAACAAAAAAATAAAAACCAAAACCAAAAAAACAAAAACAGAAAAAAACAAGTATTGGTGAGGATACAGATGAATGGAAGCCTGTTTACTATTATTAAGAGTGTAAAATGGCACAGCCACTGTGGAAGACAGTATGGTAGTTCCTCAAAAAGGTCAACAATTATCATATGATCCAGCAAGTTCTCTTCTAGGTACATACCCAAAAGAATTGAAAGCAGGGACTCAAACTGATATTTGTACACCAATGTTCACAGCAGCATTATTCCCAATAGCCAAAAGGTGGAAATAACCCAAATGTCCATTGACAAATGAATGGAAACACAAAATGTGGTATATACATACAATGGAATATTATTCAGCCTTAAAAAGAAATGAAATTCTCATATATATGATAAGGGGTTAATATCCAGAATATATAAGAAACTTCTACAAGTCAATAAACAAAAAACCAAAACCCAATTAAAAAATGGGCAAAGGGCTTCAACAGACAATTCTCCAAAGAAGACCCGTAACTGGCAAACAAACATATAAAAAGATGGTTAACACTTCTAATCATTAGAGAAATGCAAATCAAAACCAGAATGAGATATCACCTCATACCCATTAGGATGATCACTATCAAAAGAACAGAAAATACCAGGTGTTAGGAAGGATGCAGAGAAATTCAAATAGTGGTGGGGATGTAAATGTTGCAGCCATTATGGAGAATATTATAGAAGTTTCTCAAAAATTTAAAAATAGAATTAACATACAATCTAGCATTCCACTTTGGGTATATATACATAAAAATGAAAGCTGGATCTTGAAGAGATATTTGCATACACATGTTAACTGCAGCATTATTCACAAGAGCCAAGAGATGGAAGCAATAAAATGCCATTGACAATGAATGAATAAAGAAAATGTATGCATACAATGGAATATTATGCAGCCTTGAAAAAGAAGGGAATCCTTTCACATGCTATGAGATGGATGAAGCTTGGCATTATGCTAAGTGTTAAAAATCAGTCACAAAAGAACAAATACTGCATGAATTCACTCATATGATGTATCTAAAGTAGTCAAAATCATAGGGACAGAAAGTAGAAAGGTGGTTACTAAGGCCTGGGAAGAGGAGTGGGGATAGAGGAAGAACTAGTGTTTCACGAGTATACAGTTTGTTTTGCAAGGTAAGAAAGTTCTAGAGATCTGTTCCACAACAATGTTAATATACTTAACACTACTGAACTGTACACTTGAAAATGGCTAACGTTAATTTAATGTTATGTGCTTTTTATCACAAAAAAGACAAAAAAAGGAATAAAATTATGACATCTGCTACAACATGGCTGAACTTCAAAAGAATTATGCTAAGTATGTATAACTCTTATGTATTGATAAAAAATAATTATGCTAAATGAAATAAGCCAGGTACAAAAGGGCAAAGACTGTATGATTCTGCTTATGTGAGGTCCCTAGGATAATTGAGTTTATAGAGACAGAAAGTAGGATAGTGGCTCCAGGGGCTGCGGAAGGAGATAATGAGGAGTTACTGTTTCAATTAGGAATAATCACAAAGCTCTGGAGATGGACAGTGATGATGGTTGCACAACAATGTGATTGTACTTAAAGCCACTGAATTGTACACTTAAAATGGCTAAAATTGTAACTCTTACGGTAAAATGGTAAATAAACATTATGTCTATTTTACCACAATAAAAAAAAACAATAGTAAAAACAAAACAAAACAAAAAACAGCACTCCAATTATACAATTATAAAATGGACAAAAGAGATTGGGCTCAGTGGCTCATCCCTGTAATCCCAGCACTTTAGGAAGCCGAGGCAGGAGGATTGCTTGAGGTCAGGAATTCAAGACAAGCCTGGGGAACATAGGGAGACCCCCATCTCTACAAAAAAATTAAAAAAAGAAATTAGCCTGGTCCAGTGGTGCACATGTGTAGTCTCAGCTACTTGGCAGTCTGAGGCAGGAGGACTGCTTAAACCCAGGAATTAGAGGTTGAGTGAGCTATGATGCACAACTGCCATCCAGTCTCGGTCACAGAGTGGGACCCTGTTTCTAAAAAATAATAAAGAGGCCGGGCATGGTGGCTCACGCCTGTAATCCCAGCACGTTGGGAAGCCGAGGCGGGCGGATCACGAGGTCAGGAGATCAAGATCATCCTGGCTAACACGGTGAAACCCCGTTTCTACTAAAAAAAAAATACAAAAAATTAGCCGGGCGTGGTGGCGAGTGCCTGTAGTCCCAGCTACTTGGGAGGCTGAGGCAGGAGAATGGCGTGAACCCGGGAGGCAGAGCTTGCAGTGAGCCGAGATTGCTCCCCTGCACTCCAGCCTGGGCAACAGAGTGAGACTCCGTCTCAAAAAATACATAAAATAAAATAAAGAAAGAGACAATGTGCAAAATACGTGAACCGACATTTCAGCAAAGAGGGAAGATGGATGGCAAATGAGCACATGAAAAGATATTCCACACCATTAGCCATTAGGGAAATGCAAATTAAAACCACAATGTCCAGCCTGGCCAAAACATGGTGAAGCCTCATCTCTACTAAAACAACAACAAAAACAACACAACAAATACAAAAAATTAGCCAGGCGTGGTGGCATGCGCCTGTAGTCCAGCTACTCGGGAGGCTGAGGTACAAGAATCGTTTGAACCCAGGAGGCGGAGATTGCAGTGAGCTGAGATTGCGCCACTGCACTCCAGCTGGGGGACAGAGCGAGACTCCATCTCAGACCCACCCCCCACCACACACAGTTTGTAGTGGTCTATGAAGCTACCTGAACATCTTAAAAGAAAGGAGTACCACCAAATGCTGGCAAGATGTAGCAAAACTGGATCTCTCCAGTTTGCTGGCAGGAATTTACTAAAATGGTAAAACACTCTGGAAAATAGTCTGGCAGTTTCTTCTAAAACAAAACATATATTTATTATATGAACCAATCCCATTCTTGGACATTTATCCCAGAAAAAATGAAAACTTACATGTCACACAAAAACTTGTACATGAATGTTCATAGTAGCTTTACTCGTATTAGCCAAAACATGAAAACAACCCAAATGTCCTTCAATGGATGAATGGTTTGGATTAATGGTTAAATAAATGCTGGTATATGCATAAAAGGGAATACTACTCAGCAATAAAAAGGAATAAACTACTGATAACTTGGATGGGTCTTAAGGGCATTATGCACAGTGAAAAAATCAATCTCAAAAGGTTATATAGCATATGGTTTCATTCATATAACATTCTCAAAATGACAAAACTATAGAATTGCAGAACAGATTAGTAGCTGCCAGAGACCAGGGCTGGGGGTGGAGTGGTTAGGTGTGACCATAAAAGGGTACACAAAGATCTTTATGGTGATGGACCAGTTCTGTATCTTGATTATGGCAGTGGCTACATGAAGCTATACATGGGGTCAAATTGCACGGATCTACACATACACATACACACACACGTGAATGTAAAAACTGGTAAAAGTTGAAAACATACTAATGTCAATCTCCTGATTCTGATGCTGTACTGGGTGAAGAGTTCATGGCATACTATGTATCATTTTTTCAACTTCTTGTGAGTCTAATCTTTCAAAATTACAAAGTTTAAAAAACCCACATGAACATAAAACAATGCATGTTTTACAAAATAAATATACAATAAACACATTGGAATGACTAAGGGGAATGGGGAATAAAATGAAATAAATTACTATTAGCCTTGCATTGGCAGTGATGATAGTGTGCCATGAGATGAGGAATATGATGAACTCAAGTTAGAAAAGCACATTTATTTTAATACCATATACAAATAAACCATTTTACAATAAGTATTTTATAAGTGCCTAGGCTCTCGAGATAGACCATGAGTAAAGTCTACCTCTACCACTTAGTAGCTATGTGACTCTGGGCAAGCTACTCTGCTTCAGTTATCCAGAATCTACAAAGAACTCAAGCAAATTTACAAGAAAAAAACCAGAGAAATGCAAATCAAAACCGCAATGAGATACCATCTCACACCAGTTAGAATGGCCATGATTAAAAAGTCAGGAAACAACAGGTGCTGGAGAGGATGTGGAGAAATAGAACACTTTTACACTGTTGGTGGGACTGTAAACTAGTTCAACCATTGTGGAAGATAGTGGGGCGATTCCTCAAGGGTCTAGAACTAGAAATACCATTTGACCCAGCAATCCCATTACTGGGTATATACCCAAAGGATTATAAATCATGCTGCTATAAAGACACATGCACACGTATGTTCCTTGTGGCACTATTCACAATAGCAAAGACTTGGAACCAACCCAAATGTCCAACAATGATAGACTGGATTAAGAAAATATGGCACATATACAACATGGAATACTATGCAGCCATAAAAAATGATGAGTTCATGTCCTTTGTAGGGACATGGATGAAGCTGAAAACCATCATTCTCAGCAAACTATCCCAAGATCAGAAAACCAAACACCGCATGTTCTCACTCTCAGTTCTCAGATGGGAACTGAACAATGAGAACACTTGGACACAGGAAGGGGAACATCACATACTGGGGCCTGTCATGGAGTGGGGGGAGTGGGGAGGGACAGCATTAGGAGATATACCTAATGTAAATGACGAGTTAATGGGTGCAGCACACCAACATGGCACATGTATACATATGTAACAAACCTGCACGTTGTGCACATGTACCCTAGCACTTAAAGTATAATAATAAATAAAAATGGAAACAATATCACTCATTCCCAATGCTTTGGGGAGTGTTAAATGGTAATAACATAGGTAAAGTAGTTACCACAGTGCCTAGCACATAGTAAGCATGCAGTTCGTGGTGATTATTACAGTTATAAATGAAACCACCAAAATTATCTTTCAAACTGGCTGACAAAAGACATAAAACTTTATTTTTCCGCTGGAAACTAAAAACTTGGTGAGATCAGGAACTATGCTCATCTTTTTCATCATTATATCGTGAGGTTTGACACACAAATAAATATTTACTAAGTGAACAATTGCAAGGTTTAATTTCATCACCTCGATAAATTTGTACTATTGTAGTTAAAGTTCTGTACCTTCGTCCTTCATGTTTCGATCTATCTGGGGACCAGCATTCCTTTCTCGGAACTGTATGCCCTGCATGTGTTTTTGCATTGCTTCCTGTATGACTTCAAACAATGGCTGATCCTGTTTGAGACATAATGGGTGTTACCTCTGTTAGAAATTACATTTTTCTTATTTTCCCCCAAATCCGACAACTGAAGTAATGTGAAAATATATACTTTCCTTTGGAGTGAGAAATAGGAATTGGGGTGAGGTCAGGGAAGAAGCAGCTCCTATATACCAAATAATACAGACGAGCATACGAATATTTAACATCAGTAGTTTTGACTATTCATGTCTGTGACATAAAATAATCTGCTGATACACAAAAACGAATCTAGTGAGCTTCTACAGTTTCTATTAGAGTGATCTCTTCAGCTAATAAACGAATCCAGCTTGTTATCCAGCATCTGAATTTTAAATTGGCATTGCTTTGCTTACTCATCTGCATACACAGGTAATGGGGATAAATTATGAGCTAAAGGGAAACTCTCAAATTTGAGGATCCATACTGACTTTGGAAAATACCCCAGTGAATGTAAAGAATTCATAAGTCATTTTCTTTACCCATATAAATAATAAATGTGATAGGATGACATTTGGGAAAATATACAATTATATTTTTAAAAACAAGGTAAAGAATGTTAAATAGAAGCAAAATGTTTAGTCCTTATGTGTTTATTATGTTTCATTTTGAAGACTCTGAATAAAACCAAAACTCTATAATATAAAAATTCTACTAGTAATTATAAAAATTATAATGCTGTAAATAAATATTTTTGGATAAACTGTGAGAAAACAAATAGTTATGTGTAAAATAATTACCTGCCTGATAGCATGAACCTATATTCATTGTAACAGAAATGTCAGTTGATAACAGAGGACAAATAAAAAAATGTTGGACAAATGTTGAGTACTTCATGATATAAAATATCATGAGGACAAAAATATATGCTAGCCCTGAAGTAGCTTACACAGCTACTATCCCCTCCCCGCCCCCCAAGTCATACATACCAAACTATTAACATAAAGGCAGATCAGAAGCGGCAAAAGTATAATATTATTGTCCATTCTTGATTGGGGAAAAAAAACACTCAAAAATGTCTATCCATTCTTCACTGTTCATAAGATAATCTTTAAGCTCCCTGGATTGGTAGTCAAGACTCTCCTTAACCTGGCTCACCCTTTCCATAATCTCTTACTACCCTGCAGGTATCCTACACAAAAAGCCAAACCATATTGACTTTTTCACAAAAAGTATTTTATAAGAGCCTAGGCTCTTACAAAAACACTATTAAGTACTATGTCCCCTAAACTGTGCTTCAGTCCACTATGCAACCCTATTATTCCTTTCCTCTTTTTTTTTTAAAAGAGACTAAGTTTTGCTATGTTGCCTAGGCTGGACTCATACTCCTGGACTCAAGTGATCCTTCTGCCTCAGCCTCCTGAGAAGCTGAGATTACAGGTGTGTGCCATACACCCAGCTTCTTTTCAACTCTAATGTCTCCCAACAACTTTCTCCATCTCTCCTAAAGTCCTACTCACCTTTTATGGCTCATTTAGGTGAAACTTTAGCTACTTTCTCAAGTTCTCCCTGAGACCTACCTACTGGACCTTCTCTCTCTTTCTTTTAAGAGACTACACAACACTTCCTCTACACTCTATTGCAATGGCCATATTTATGTACACATCATCATCTCTTCTACTATGTTGCAAAGTTCTTCAGGCAAAGACCAATCACTTATAGTACCAGCAGGTGCCAAATCAATACTGACATTTGAATAATTCTTAAGATTTGGATTCTTAATTACCCTTATTTTTACATGAGAAACTAAAAGTCATTTTTCAGAAAAAAATATATTTTAAGAAATATCTTTACCAGTGTGCCAGCAGGCAAAGGAGCAGAATCATCTGTAGGATACATTCTGGAAACTGGGCACTTGAGAATGTCTAGACCATTTGGAACCATTTTACAGTAATCCTGGATACACTGCAGCCACCACCACACAGCATCCCGACAATTGTATCTGGCATAAGTTCCTTCACCCAGTAGATTAGGAATGAGACCATGCCTCAGGGTACCAGCAAATGCTAAAATAATATTCCTAAAACAACAGAATTAAGTGGATCAGAAATGAAAACAAACACTTAAAAAATTGAAGACAAAAACCAGTCACTTTTGGTGACTATATTTTGAAGCATTTTCTCTCTTGCCCTATTTCTTTATATTTTCATGTAGAAAGTAGTCATAATATGATAGAGTAAGTACTGAATTAAAGTCAGGAACCTTGATTCTAGACTAGAATTTTATGCTAACAATCTGTGTGACTCCCCCTCTGATACAGTTTTTTCATTTGAGATTGGACTGGGTGATTTTTAAGGTCCCTCATAGCTCCAGATTCTACTTTTGAAGTCTATGGTATTTCAAAATCGAAGTAACTATTAAACATGAAATGTATTATTTTAAATAGCAGAAGCCAAGAGTAAAACAAACATATAAGAAAACAAACTGGCCAGGCATGGTGGCTTTCACCTGTAATCTCAGCACTTTGGGAGGCCGAGGCGGGTGGAACCCCTGAGGTCAGGAGTTCGAGACCAGCCTGGCCAACATGGTAAAACCCCGTCTCTACTAAAAATACAAAAATTAGCCGGGAATGGTGGTGTGTGCCCGTAGTCCCAGCTACTCAGAAGGCTGAGGCAAGAGAATTGCCTGAACCTGGGAGGCACAGGTTGCAGTGAGCTGAGATTGTGCCAGTGTACTCCAGTCTGGACGACAGAGTGAGACTCTATCAAAAAAAAAAAAAAGAAGAAAGAAAAGAAAGAAAGAAGGAAAGAAAGGAAGGAAGGAGAGGGAGGGAGGGAAGGAGAGAGAGAGAGAAAGAAAGAAAGAGAGAGAAAGAGAAAGAAAACAAACAGGTAGAAGCTGACCTTGAAAAACATAATTCAACCAGTTTAAAAACTGGTAGAAGACAGTTTATTTTTTAAAGCGTTATTTTACTATTACATACCAAATGAAAATTTTGCGAGACAGCAATGGCACTCTAGAAACAGGATGAAATTAAGAAATAAGAAGGCTGAAGTCTAAATCCTAGCTTTGCCATCTGTGTGGCCTTGGAAATGTTATTTAAAATGTCTAGGCCTTACTGCTTTTTGGCTAAACCACTCAGAAATTTTTATTAATTCTATGTCTCAGTTTAATGCCCATCTTTTCAACAGTAATGCAATGGGAAATTTTTTATTTATAAAATATAAAAATATTAGTATAGATAGTGACACTTTCAATTAATAAAAGGTCAGAATACTGAATACTAGCGCTCTCTCTCTCTCTCTCTCTCTCTCTCTATATATATATATATATATTTGTTTTTTTAAGAGACCCTGTTGTCCAGGCTGGTCTTGAACTTGTGGACTCAAGCAATCTGCCCGACTCAGCCTCCCAAAGTGCTGTGATAACAGTTGTGAGCCACCACGCCTGGCCATAGTGCTAGCAATCTTAACCATCTGGAACAATCTTGTACACTTCAATAAAACGACCTCTGATTCATGATTACCTCTATAGAGGGAGGAAGTAGACATCTGTGGTAGAGGTATGTATCCACTAAAACAAATTTCCTACAATTCGCAACCAATCTTACAGTTGGTTGTGGCCAGAACTGATGCATGTTAAGTATTATGGAGAATAAGTGTGTTCTCCCAGCTCTCTTTCCCTCTCTGCTTGCCTCCTGGAGAGGCCCCAGAAGCCATGGAAACTGATAGATCCTCAAGCTGGAAGAAACCTGCTTCTCTGAATCAGTATGTGGAAGGCTGCTTACTGAGCATGCATATACGACTACAAGCAAGAAATAAGTTTTATTTGTGAAAAGCCATTAAGATTTTAAGTGTTTATAATTTATGGCAACTAGCACTACCCTAACAAATACCCTCTGGGATAACATATTATTCTCTGGGAATCACCTCTAGATCAGGGGCAGGCAAACCTTTTCTATAAAGGGCCATATAGTAAGTATTTTAGGCTTTGTGGGACATACATGAATTCTGTTGCACATGCTTTCTTCTTCTTTTAAATGACCCTTTAAAAAGAAAAAGGTAAAAGCTATTCTGGTCAGGTGCGGTGGCTCACGCCTGCAATCCCAGCACTTTGGGAGGCTGAGGCAGGTGGATCACAAGGTCAGGAGATCGAGACCATCCTGGCTAACATGGTGAAACCCCGTCTCTACTAAAAATACAAAAAATTAGCCAAGTGTGGTGGCGGGTGCCCGTAGTCCCAGCTACTTGGGAGGCTGAGGCAGGAGAATGGTGTGAATCCGGGAGGCGGAGCTTGCAGTGAGTGGAGATTGTGCCACTGCACTCCAGTCTGAGTGACAGAGCAAGACTCCGTCTCAAAAAAAAAAAAAAAAAAAAAAAGGTAAAAGCTATTCTTTGCTCATAGGCCATACAAAACAGGTGACAGGCCATAGTTTGCTAACCAATAATCTAGACAGTTCTATGTAAAATTAAGCAGCACAAATTTGTGATATTGCATAGAAGTGATAATTGGGAGCCTAAACATTAATAATGATAAAAACTAACATTTATGAAATGTTTAGCATGTGGCAGATATTATTCTAGACACCTTAACTGTATGTGTTCATTTGATCCTCCCAAGTACCCAGTAAGGTAATTTGTCAGTTGGTAGTTTGGAACCAGGATTAGAAGCTGGCAGTCTGGTGTAAAGTCGAAGTTCTTAACCACTATACTACGCTGAATGCTGATGTTACATTTCCTTCTTCTAAATCAGTAATTCAGGGGCATTTAGGGAAGAAGCAAACAGCTTCCTAAATTTCTATAGCTCCATAATGATAAAAAGAAAAGGTCTTACTACATATCAGATTAGCAAAAATGCAATCCATTTCAGATGCCCACCTAAAAACCAGTTTTAAAAGTATCAAAAATAAAATTTTGGCATGTAAAGATGCAAACTTCAGTTATTTTCCTGATGGCATCTAAACAAGGTATCGTATAAATGCCCTTTTGCTAAAAGTTTTAACTTTTAGAGCAGTGCTTTCAAACTTCAGCCTTAGGCTGTTGATAATCATCCAGAGACCTTGTGAAAACACAGATTTCTGCCCACCAACCCTACTCTCTCTATATCCAGGTTTGGATTTGGGAGGTTTGGCATAGGGTCCAAGAATCTGCATTTCTAACAAGCTCTCAGGTGAGGGTAACACTACTGATGTGTGGAACGCATTTTGGGTGGCACTGCTGTAGTGCTTTCCTTTGAACCTCCAATAAGTTCATTCATATTATTGTGACATTAAAAAAATACCATTTTATGGCCAGGCACGGTGGCTCACACCTGTAATCCCAGCACTTTGGGAGGCCGAGGCAGGCGAATCACGAGGTCAGGAGTTCAAGACCAGCCTGACCAACATGGCAAAACCCCGTCTCTATTAGAAATACAAAAATTAGCTGGGCGTGGTGATGGGCACCTGTAATCTCAGCTACTCAGGAGGCTGAGGCAGCAGAATGGCTTCAACCCAGGAGGTGGAGGCGGAGGTTGCAGTGAGCCAAGGTTGTGCCACTGCACTCCAGCTCGGACAACAGTGCGAGACTCTGTCTCAAAAACAAAAAACAAAAACAAAAAAAAATTTTAAGTCTAGAAAACATAAAACTGGAGGTTACAAGGCTTGAAAACAAATAGAGGAAAACTTGATACTGTAATTCTACAAGACTCAGACAAAGAACTAGCAATCACTTCACTACAGAAGGCATAAAAAGGTTATAACATTTTCAGTTTTGTTGAAATAAATTAGCTAATGCTAAAGATAACCTAACTTGTAATATGAAGGACTAGAACTTAGTGACTTCAGAGATTTTCACCCCTTTGAAATTTTATGATCCTATTAAGTGAACATACAAAAATAAAATAAAAACTACCTAAAGAAAATACAGCTCCCAAATGTTAAGAAAAGATGGACAAGAAGGAAAGTTTGAAGAGCACGTAAAGGACATTCAGACATAAACTCGCAGTACAACACTTTAGAGGATCTCCTACCTGGCTTCTACATAGCGTCCAGTAATTAGCAGTATACCTCTAAGTGCAATAAAAGTATCCCTTCCCCAGCAGCGGAAAATACCAGAAGAAAAATGAGGTAAGCCTAACAAAAAACACAACAAAGTAATATGTTAATCATAATAATATACACAAACCTATGAACTCCATTACTATAGAACAGTTACTCTAAACCTGGGGTACAAGGCAGGCACCTGCAAATCCTCTAAAATCCTCTAACATTATTTGCAAAATGTATGTCTATACTTATGTTAATTTTGTCAAATGAGATTCCATCATCTTGTCAGATTCCTAAAGGAACCTATGACCTAAAAAATATTAAGAACCGGAGCTATAGAGGGATACTTATCTAAATTGAGGTGTGAATACACAGGTAAACTTTTCTTCTTTCTGAAAGAGGGTCTGGCTCTGTTGTCCAGGCTGGAGCACAGTGGCGCAGTCTTGGGTCACTGCAACCTCCACCTCCCAGGCTCAAGCCATCCTCCCTCCTCAGCCTCTGAAGTAGCTGGGACTACAGGTGGACACCACCGTGCCTGGCTAGTTTTTGTATTTTTTGTAGAGAATGAGGTTTTGGCAAGTTGCCTAGGCTGGTCTTGAACTCCTGAGCTCAAGTGATCTGCCCAACTTGCTTTCCCAAAGTGCTAGGATTACAGGCAGGAGCCACTGTACCTGGCCAAACTTTCTTTTATAAATTAAATTTAAAGAGTAAAATCAGAGTTCGAATATTTAACACATAAACACTAAATATTAATTATATATTTAAAAAGACTCTACCTTGAACTTAAAGACAATAAATAAATCTAAACATGAAATTATTACCTTAATGATACCTAATTAAGTATATTTATTGCTCTATCACTTGAGTCAACATTTATTATCAAATTTCCCACTAATTTAAAACAACTTAAAAGTGTTATATTCTGTACACGATATGTACAATTTTACCTGTCACTTCAAGATATTTGGCACATTAAATCCTCCATTCTAGGTAATTGGAGCTTTTATATACAAGATAAAATACTATGATTAATGGTGCAATCTAAAATTTTACTTAAAGATTGAGTTTGGTTTCTTATAAAACACTAAGGTCAGGAGTTCAAGACCATCCTGGCCAATATGGTGAAACCCTGTCTCTACTAAAAATACAAAAAATTAGCCAGGCATGGTAGTGGGTGCCTGTAATCCCAGCTGCTTGGGTGGCTGAGGCAGGAGAATTGCTTGAACCTGGGAGGCGGAGGTTGCAGTGAGCCGAGATCATGCCATTGCACTCCAGCCTGGGCAAAAAGAGCGAAACTCTGTCTCAAAAGAAAAAAAAATTATGCTAAAGCATAAATATAACACATATTTTGGTTAGGGGAAACTGAGGACAAATAAAATATACACAGCATTAATTTGTAACTATCTTCAAAGCACTTAACACTATCTGAAAATTAAAAATTGTAACTGTATATATCCCTATAAATATTTGATGACTGAAATAAAAAACAAATATTAAAATGTAAATTGAAAAGTGAAAGAATTTGACTAAGATAAAAGAAAGTTTCGGCACTTCCTGAGTGTACTTCACAATTTAAGTTTCTGTTTATTGGGAATTAGATGTTAGTTTCTTCCATTAAGAAAGATAAGAATTACACCTTTTTCCTACCTATGTTGTCCCCAAAATGATGGTTAAAAAATTTCCCCAAATACACTCTGTATTATTTATTTATGATTAATATGTATGGTTTATATATGGTTGATATATACATGACATTAATTTTGATGATAGCGATGACAGCAGCTAACATATATACAGCACTCTGGCCATACACGCTTCCTAGTACTCTGACCCATTTAATTCCTTGTATGAAACATGAATATAGGTAGATTCAAAGGTGAGTCCGAATTGGTATATCCAAAAATATATGCAGTCTGTCTTTGTGAAAAAGTCAAAACTATAAAATCTCTAGCACTGATGTATGGAAACGTTTGTATTAACTTTTTGACCTCTAAGAGTACACAACTAATAGATTCCGTATCTTCTAAGTCATTTCTAATTTGTCAATTATTAGAACAGGCTACACATTTTTTTTTTTTTTTTTTTTTGAGACAGGGTCTCCTCTGTCACTCAGGCTGCAGTGCAGTGGTGTGATCATAGCTCACTGCAGCCTCAAACTCCTTGGCTCAAGGGATCCTCCTGCCCCAGCCTCCTGAGTAGCTAGGACTACAGGTACATACCACCATGCCTGGCTAATTTTTAATTTTTTTTTTTGGTAAAGATGGGGTCTTGCTATGTTGTTCAGGCTGGTCTTGAACTCCCTGCCTCAAGTGATCCTCCTGCCTCGGCCTCCCAAAGTGTTGGGATTACAGGTATGAGCCATTGTTTTTAATCGCTGTTGTTGCAATACTATAACCAAAGGAAGACATCCTCAATCAGTTTAAAATGAACCCCAAAAAACCTATCTGCAAATCTGAATACAGTCCTATTTTTTGCAAGTATGGAATAGGCAAAACACTCCCTTGGGATGCTAGGAGCAAATATCACACTTCTATTTGTATTTCTTTATCAACTTAATTTTTTAGTTTTTATTTGTTTTATATTGTACCTGATAAGTATGTCAGATGTAACAGTTTATATCAGTATATCATTTAAAGTGTATATTTTGAAGACGTTTAACAGCAGCAGTACACAATCAAAAAGGTTGAAATTACTATTTTTTGTAATAGGCTTCTAAAAAGTAAGCTTTAAAACCAAGTTATTTACATCAATGTTTCTTTTGCCCCTATGGCTAAGGTCAGTTTCATGAGCATCTGTATGGATTCATGAGGGAACAACGGGTACCAGGAGATCAAACAGTCAAGCGAAAATCTAAAAACACAATTATAGAAATAAAACAGCATTTTATGAATGTTTCATGAACATTTTTAATGGAAAGGTAATTTTCATTTTAGTTGTTGGGTATCACTAAGTCTTTTTACCTGGTCTAAGTAGCTGCAAATTTAAGGGTAAAAGAGGGAATTACACAGATAATACTATTTCTTTCTTCCTGTAACTTGTTATTTTTCAGTTTAGTTTGGAAAGTTCTAAGCTTCAGTTGCCTCAAATACTAAATACTTTCTAGAAATATGCTTGAAATGTATTAAAAAGAAAACAAAAGCCTGTCCTTTAGCCTATTTTGCTTACTTGAATTTGTTACTTGATTCAGGTTTTAAATCTACTTGGAATAAAGGATATTTATTCAAATGTTGAAAGCATTTGATTGCAATTAGACACATGATAAAAATTATTTAACATCTGTTTTGTTTTATAATTTATAGGGACCTTTACATGATCTCTTGATAATTACGAGGTTGGGTTTATTTTTTAAAATTGGGGGAAAACATAGAAAAGAGGATAGTAAAATAAATTTGATTAAAAAAAACACAGAATGTCAAGAGTTGGAAAAAATAAAAACATGAAGAAAAGAATCAGCTAGCCATAAAAAACACACATAAATGCCTGGTGCACAGTTATAATTAAACAGTAAGCATGGTTATTATTTTTATGAATGAATATCTATGAAATGTACTAAGTGGTAAAATAAAATCTTGAGTAACATTACAAGCTTTTAAAAAATAATCATTTTCCTATAACTTTTCTTCTGCAAATACTATTGATTTACCTATTTTAACCTTGTACATAATTCCTTACCTGCAGCTAGAGAAACACAACATTGCTCCTTTTCTTTTGTGATCTCATTTAACCTATAAGGTACATCCATTAGGGCAGGTGAAAGAATTGGCAGGGAAGGGAATTTTCCTTCTCCACACAGTTGAACTGAACCCAATGAAAGGTGTTTCACAAAGGTTGAACCATTCTGAACAAAGCTGTAACAAAAGTGACTGAATTTATTACTTGTAGAAATACAATTTTTAGCAGTTTTATTTTACTTGGTTTCTTTCCTTCAAATGATTTTTCTATACAAATCTGTAACAATAGTAATATTAGTTAAAATTTTTAAAAATTTGATTAGATTTCAAAACTGCTTCCATTTCACCCATTATTTTAGCTGGCTTACAGTCCACAGATGGTTGTAAAACAAATGGTAGAAATGAGTTTGTTCTTCTGAAATTATGTCCTAATCAATTTGGTGGCTCTCACGAGTACACTTAAATTTGTGGTTTCATTTTAGGGAAATTCATCATTAAAGGCAAATTTCATTCATAATAATAGTGGAATTTTTTTCTCTTAATTGATGAAAAATTAGAAAAATTGTACATGTAGATTTCAGAAACTTTATCAATTAACTCAATAAGTCAATGAATACATAAAAACAATATAAAACAATATTTTTATCAATATGTTTTATTAGCTTTTAGAACAGATTTTATAATATTCAAGTTTGTTTTTGTATGCTACACAGACTAAAGGATGCCAATAAATTTACTATCCACCTACAAGCCTTTTCAGCTCTATGACAATTCTTCATGGTTTGGTTTTTTAAGAACATGTATGAAGTGACTCTGTATATAGTTTCTACACAGATATGCCCATTTATTCAAGCTTTGTTGGATATACCTTGACATCTGCTTCCATGCTGTATCCAGAAGAGTGGTATATGCACCAATTAATATAGCATCAAAGTAACATGGGATAAGGTAACGTGGGATCTGCTTCAGGTAGAAGAACATAGCCTGCAACCATTTACCAACCTGTAATAAAAATAAATTTGAAAGTTAATTTGGTATGTGTACAGGCTAGGTGTGTTTTTAGAGGTAAATCTAAATGTGCAACTTTATCTAGTAATCTATAAACCCGATTTCCATTTATTATAACTGAAAGATGATGAAGAAAGGAGGAAAATGGTTCAGGTTAGAAAACAATGTAAATATTATATATAACATGGTAATATTTATTATTATGTCCTTGATTTTTTGGGATGATAATATAGCTCTACTTACTTCAGCAATAGTTCCTGATCGTGAAATAAGCCGGTTACTGACATAGTCAATCATCCAATCTCCAGATCTCAAATTATTACAAAAAGGATGCCCCAAGTCATTCTTTGGTCTTATTTCTGCCAATACAGACATTAAACCTGAAAATTCAGAGACATGTCATGCTGTATTATTGGTAGCATCAATTTGTTCCTATATCCTCTGGTCCCTATTTTGCTAGTCTCTTATTCTAGTGATTTGGGGTGAATACATATTAGAGGCACACACAAGGGCTGCCCAGTCCACAACAGTGCTTAATACAGTTGGAGATAAGTGTGACAATACTGGCTTGAGCCAAGTTACAAAGGCATACTGAAGGGGACTACTGTCACAAGAGATATAAAGAGCTTTTCAGGATTCATAACTTCTGGGACTGGTCTTATTCTTTTGGATTTTAATGTTATAATATTCAAGGGTAACTGGCATGGCTTCCCTGCCCAAAAGCATCTCAAGAAAGAAAAGTAATAAGCCTGTATTTTTTCATGTTGAAAAGTAGTGGGTTCATCAATTTTCAGGCTAGATTTAAGGAAATCATAGAACTGGTTTCAGAAAGAGCAAGAACACCTATGGAGATAATAAGAATAAAGCATGCTTTGGAAGGAATCGTTGAAATTTAACAGGAGGTACTTAGAACTAAGTGAAGTATCAAAATGAGGTGTGTGTATATATATAATATATGCATATATATATATGTATTTTCTTAATCCTTCTAGTCTTCAATTAGAAGCATTAGAATTTCCCAGATTTTATTATTTCAATGATACTACCTTAAAAATTATATTGGCATCACTGACTTCATTTAGACTAAATTTATTCATCTATTTAGAATTCCATGAATTTTACTAGGTATGTAGCATGTTTTGAGAAACTAAAAACTATATAAATTTAAGATAAAGTTCTTTCCCTCAAGGGGCTCACAATCTTCTTTGGGGAAGAAAGCTTAAAACATAAAGCTGTTGGGAAACAAGACTATAAAATAATATTCTACATATGCCCTAGCATTTTCATGGACAGCAGATAATGCTCGGTAAAGGTCGGTCTCACTGTTGAATAACGGAAGGACATAAGGAAAACAGTGTTTTAGAAACAGATCTGATGATGACCAATGGAATGGAATGATTTGTAGATAAGGTAACAAGATTTGGAAAATTGGTTAGTTGGTTTTGTATATAGGACTTAGTCCTAGAATAGAGTGAAAACTGTGGAAATAAAAAGGATATGATGTACCCAACAGAATATGGAAAAGAATCCACAAATCATAATGACTGATTGGATACTGAGGATGAAAGGAGCAGATCCAAAATGGACTCCTGGATTCCAACATGACTAGATATACCATAGTATAAGGAGGGTAATACATTTTGTTTAGGGGAAAGACAGGTCAACAAAGTAGTTAAATCTGATTTAATCTGAGGCTCCTATTAGCAGCCTGCTGGAAATATGTGGGCTGCTGAAAATATTAAACAATCAGAGGGAAAAGGGATTGGTATAAAGCAGCAAAAAATAAACAGGTAAGGGCAATTCTATTTAGAAAAGATAAGAAGAATCATTTCATTAGAAAGATAAGGAGAATTAGCAAAGAACCAAACTTAACTATAAGAAAGACAAAGGCTAGAAAAAGCACATACAAGTTTGGTCTTTGTAGTGAACTAGAAGTAGTTTAACAACTCAGAGTGAAAATGAAGTAGATAATTACTTAAATCTGGTAACATATATACATCTTTTTTAAAATTAATTAAATAAATAAATTTATTTATTTTTTGAGACACAGTCTCACTCTGTCACCCAGGCTGGAGGGCAGTGGCATGATCATAGTTCACTGCAGCCTCAAACCTCTCTTGGGCTCAAGTGATCCTCCTGCTCTGGCCTCCCAAAGCATGAGATTACAGGCGGGAGCCACCATGTCTGGCTCACATACACTTCTTCCTTACTCATAGCACAAAACATTTTGTGTTAAAAACGAGAATATTTTAGAAAAAAAAATTGTAAGTTCAAAAAGTCTCAAAAAAGTTTATTGAGAACTGCTTACGTGCTTGGTTTTGTAGAAAGTATAAAAGCTAAAAAACAAGAAGCATAAAAAAGATAAAACTTAATTCTTCTTTCTGAAAGTGTGTAGCCTACTTACTGTGGTTTTAAGGCTAACAATTTCCAATTACTTAGTATGAACTAGGTGTCATCTAATGAGCTGTTCACATGCATTAATTCATTAATCCTAACCATAATCCCTGTGGTAGGTACCATTTTGCAGATGAGAAAAGTAAGCCATAGAGCATTTACTTCAGGTTATAAAACTAGTCAATGTAACCCAGGAAATCTGGTTTTAAAGCCTGTTTCTTAATCACAATGATAAAGATTCACAAAAATCATTACACTAATTACCAAAATAAGGCAATATATTTCAAGGGCCAAGTAAGAGGTATAGAAAATAAATGCAATGGGTGTCTGGAGGACAAAGAAATTACCGTAAAAAGCAATAGTTAAAGGTTTTATGAAAGATGCAAGAATTAAATTAGTCCTTAAAGATGGGTTAGATGGAGAAAGAAACAGAGTTGAACAAAAGGCGTAAGTGGAAAACTATATGAACCAGGAATACAGGTGTGATAAAGCAAATTTCTTAGATAAACATCTAAGGAAATATTACCAACTAGATGAATAAAACTGATAAATATTTAATTCCTTTAACTCATCTTACAACTACTCTATGTTTTACTGTAAGTTCTCTTTACAGGATAAAACAAATATGCAACAAAATATATTTCCAATTAGATTTAAAAAAAGGTGAATGGATTATATTTACAACCTAATCCCACTTGGGGCCCAAACAAGAATATTCTGTTTATTATATAATAAACCAGGTCAAGAAACATTAATCAAGGTCCAAGTATACATAAAGAGCTATACAGACCTTAAGGAAAGATATAGCTAGTAATTCTAGGTAAAATTTACTGGGTAATTACTTTGTGTTACATCCTGTTTTCAGTGTTTTATGTGAATGATCTCATTAATCCTCACAAAAACTTTCTAAATTAGATAATATTATTCAAATTTTATAGAGGCAGAAATTGGCACACAGAGAGGTTATATTACTTGCCAAAGGTCAATCAGTGAGTAGAAGCAGAGCCATAATTGCAACTCAAGCAGGCATACTCTGAGCGTATACTCTATGTCTGAAAAGAAGACACCAGATGATCCTAAAAGAAAAACACAAAGCTCAGCTCTCCTATTTGCTTACCTTGAAGACCTGCATATTTAAGGGCTGACCAGTTTGGTATGTCATAGCACCCTCCACCATCTTCCTTTTCTTCTGATTCACATCGGTAAAGGATCTGATTTAGCTCAGCCAAAGTTAATCTGGAGGCAATACTAAAAATTGGAAAATAAAGATGATCATATATTGAAGTTTCGCTTGTTGTCAATAGAAACAAAAGAAGAAAATCTGAATTACAATCATAAAATGTCTTAGCAGTGTATGTTTTAGGAACTCAGCATTCAAATAAACATTATACTCACACATTATAAGTAATTATTAAAGGACAAATTATGCAAAAAATTCAATTAGAAGCAACATTACTCCCAAACCAAGGAAATAATCAAGTACCAAATTGTATTGATTAGAAGTATGCTGGGAAAATATTTTGGCTTCTATATCCTTTATCTTATAAATTTGTTTTTTTAACCTTTCTAGTTTTGACTTAGTGTTATCCTTCCTTCCTTCATTTATTTATGTGTTCTCATCTGATTGCCCTCCTTTATATTCCCCTAAGTGAGACATCAAGAACTTTTTATGCTAGTTATTGTATACTAAAAATACTTATCAGAGGATCACTAAAGGAATAATAAAAAGTCAAAGTTAACTGCCTAGGAAATCACGTGCTCTCTGCCTTCATATTTCTCTCCAAGTCCCTTCCTTTCTCTTCTCTAAGGTTGCACTGCCCCTCAGCTTGTTTATTCAAAAAACCAGGATTTTTCTCAGATTAAGATGCCTCCTGATAACTGTCAGAGGGAAGACTATCATGGCCTTGATTACCCTTTATTTGGTTAGCAGTAAGACTGTATAACTGACCACATCTGAATACAGCTGAAACTGTATTTTCTTGTGCTTCTATAATAGATGCTTAGGTAATTTCATTTTACATGACTGCCATTTTATGTGAACACATATCCTCTTGAATGTGTATCCTTCTTTCTCATTTAGTTCTGGCTCAATTTAGAAAATCATTGTCATCTGTGCTTTGTTCTCTCCATATCAGCCTCCCTCCCCAGAGCTAGTTTGTGAGTCAAGCCTGAGTCAAATTCCTCGGAAGCCTCAGTATCAACTCCATTCTAGGGCAATATTTTTCAACACATAGCCAGTGGACTCCTTGCCTAAAAATTACCTGGGGATCTTACAAAACTGCAAATTTCTTGGCCTTGCTCCAAAATAATCTGAGCAGGTCTGAGGAGGAACATGCATTTTACAAGCAGTCCGTCCAAACACAAAGCTGCTTCATCACAGATTTTTTGGTTAAGAATGCAACTACTTTATTAGGAATAGTTTGAATTAAGAGTTAATATCCTTAACAATAAAAAGTCTTACAAAAAAAACAAAGAAAGCTGAACACAATAGCAAAATGGGGTAATACATAAAACAACACTTCAACAAATAAATACAAATGGCCAATGAACAAAATAATTTAGCTTAATATTTAAATTATATGAGATGTTATTTTTAACTATTTTATATTTACCAGTTTGATTAGTAACAGCTAACACTTATCAATCACTATGTGTCAAAAACTATTGTGTTTTACTCAAGTAATCTGTAAGAAAGGTGCTATAACTATGTCTATTATAAATTCTCAAAGGTCTCTTTTTTTTCTAGAGACAGGGTCTTGCTCTGTTGCCCAGGCTGGAGAGCAGTGGCACAATCATGGCTCATTGCAGCCTAGACCTCCTGGGCTCAACTGATGCTGATGTTCCTACCTCAGCTTCCTGAACAGCTGTGACCACAGGTGCATGCCACAACTCCCAGCTAATTTTTTAAAAACGTTTTGTAGAGATAGGGTCTCACTATGTTGCCCAGGCTGGTCTTGAACTCCTGGGCTCAAGCAATCCTCCCACCTTGGCCTACCAAAGTGCTGAGATTATAGGAGTGAGCCACTGCACTCAGCCAGGTCTTACTTCTTATAGCTAATAACAGTCTGCAATGGAATTCAAACCCAGTTAGTCTGGTTCTATACTCCATGCCCTTAAATACTACATTATAATAATATATACTCAGTATTGGTAATGATGGAAACTCTTGGATAGAGCTGAAAGTTTTAATTATTATAATCTTTCTGGAGAAAATTTGGCAGTATGTATTAACAGCCTCAAATATATAGATATAGTCTAACCCAATGGTCCTTTTTGGCACCAGGGACTGGGTTCACAGAAGACACTTTTTCACGGACTGGGGGTGAGGGGCATCGTTTTGGGATGATTCAGGTGCATTACATTTATTGTGTACTTTATTTCTACTATTATTACATTGTAATATATAGTGAAATAATTATACAACTCACCATAATGTGGAATCAGTGGGACCCCTAAGCTTGTTTTCCTGCAACTAGACAGTCCCATTTGGGGGTGATGGGAAACAGTGACAGATCAGGCATTAGATTCTCATAGGCAGCATGCAATCTAAATCCCTCGCAGGGACAGTTCACAATAGGGTTCATGCCCGTATGAGAATCTAATGCAGCCACTGATCTGACAGGAGGCAGAGTTCAGGTGGTAATGTGAGTGATGGGGCACAGCTGTAAATACAGATAAAGCTCACCTGCCACTCACCTCCTGCTGTGCGGCCTGGTTCCTAACAGACCATGGACCAGTACTGGTCTGTGGCCCAGAGGTTGGGGACCCCTCGTCTAACCCAAAAATTCCATTTCTGAAAATTTATACTAGTACTAATGATGGCAAACTATGAGCATTTACTATGTGCCAGGCATTGTGTTAAGTGCTTTATATGTGTTATCCTATTTAACTCTTACAAAATTTTCCAGATGGGAGACTGAGATGATGAAAGTTCTAAACAATAGATCCAAGATCATACTGACAGTAATGAAGCTGAAGTTAAACCTAGGTCTAAACCTCAAAACCTATATTCTTCTGTAGTATGCAGTAACATCTAGAAAGAGAATAACTAAGGATTCATGTAAAGATGAATGTACAGACATAAATAATAGGGAACAATTAGAAGCAATCTAGATGTCCAAAAATGGAAATTGTTTAAATAAATTATGGTAAAGCCATAAAGTAGAATAATATGTTGAAATTTTTAAAAAATGAAGTGGTAAAGGGTATGAGGTATGCAACTTAGCCTCAAATACTTCAGAGGAATTGTGTGTGTGTGTGTGTGTGTGTGTGTGTGTGTGTACAGAGAGATGCATGTGTGTGTGTATGTATGCCTGTAGGCATGCATGTATCATCTATATAGAAAGAATACACACGCAGGTACACACATAAATTATAAAGCAATAGGGTAAAATGTTAACAACAGGTGATGCTGACACTGCTGGTCCTTGTTCCATACTTTGAGTAGCAAGGATATAGAGGACCCTTAAAACTGCTTAATTCAGTCTAGTGGTAACTTACTTATTAAAGTGGCAAATCTCTATCAAACAAGACATACTTACGAAGCAAAAGGAATTTTTAATATAGGATCTGAATTGTCAACAGCTAGGCTCCCAGATTTAAAGTGAGGACTGAACTGTGTCAGATGATTTCGAAGAATTCCAACAGCAACTTGTGCATGTGGATCAAGACTAACTCTGAAAACATTAATTAAAAAGCGGTTAATTTTTAGGAGTAATTTATTCAAATTTAACAGGATATGCAAACTATTTTAAATATAAGTAAAGTCAACAGTTTGTGCTCAATTCACATACCTGAATATAATAACACTTCCTGGAGACAAGTTTTCAAATTCTATTTCTTGAATATATTCATTGGGCCCTTTTGTGGCAACTCCAGCTTGTTTAACAATTTTACTTTCATTAAGCTTGAAAAAAAGTACATTAAAAAAATCCATTCAACAAATAGTTCTAATGTTCTTAAAATGCTAAACACAGTAGTAAGATGAGAGTCCCAAATACCTGAATATGTTCTCTAATTTCTACTGTGATATCTGGCATTCCATTGATTGAATTCTCATCCTTCCTATAAGGTTTCGTGTTTCTCTCAATAGTTCTAGCTTCAAGAACTACTTCTTCAATTTTGCCTAGGAATACATAAAAACATTTTAACAAAATTTCATATGGAATCATCCAAAATTAGGAAGGCTAAAGTGGTTTCAAATCATTTAACTTAAAGTTGAAAATAAAATCTCAGTTAATTTTTTTTAGAAGTCTGAAAGTAGATTATTCTACCCAAGGTGTATTTTCAAATTTTTAAAAAAATTACAGCTTAGTTAACAAAGCTTTTTTTGAAGTAGAAACGTATCAAAACAATAGCTTAGCTCTAGGGAACAACTTACTAATTTTGAGCAGAGAAAAGCAAATCACTTGAAAGGCTTACATTTTTTTAAAACTTGGAATATTTCAGATACAAAAAAAAAAATTAAAAACCCAAGTTCTACTTCCTCACTTAAAGAAAATTTTACAAATACAATAAAGCCTCTGTGTACCCACTCTTCACTTTCAGAGGTAACCTCAATTCAGTTTGGTGCTCACTACCCCTGGCATTTTCACTACACATGCCTGTTTCCTCAAACAACATATATTATTTTCCCTATTTCCAAGTTTTATTAAAATGAAGTTATATATATTTGCGACTTGCTTTTTATTGGTCAACAATGTATTTTTTAGATTCATTCACACTGCTGCATCAGCTGTAGCACATTTACTTCAAATGCCAAATAATATTCTACTGTATGAATATAACAAAATATATCTGTTCTATTAAGGTTGTCTCTAATTTTTCTCTATTATAAACAATATTGCAATAAATATTCTTGTGCATATCTTCAAATGGAAATATATGAAAATTTCCCAGATATATACCTAGAGATAGAACTGCAGGGTCAATGGATTATATAAAATTTCAACCTTACTTTAAATAACTTAAGCTTTAAGTCATTAATCTGGCAATAGGTAACAGAACTTCTTGATCTAGAAATTCTACCTCTGTAAATATACACTGAGAAAATTGTTTAAAAGAAAAAACAATTATCCTTAGTGTATATTTAAAACTTAGTAACACTACTATAACATACTAAAGAATATTTAAAAGGGCATAATAACATAACGTATGAACATTTTACAGAATAAAAACCACAATTTTGTGGACTGAAGTGGAAATGTTTTAAGAATGATCCGTGACCAAAACAAAACCTGAGATAATATTGTACACAGTGACTGTTGTCCTATAAAACTGAATACGTACATTAGCAAAGATCAGATAAGGATGGTGAATATAAATTTGTGAACAATTAAAGAAACTTTTAGGTATTCAGGTTGATAATTTTTAAAAACAGGAACTATGCATATTCAGCAACTAGCAACCAATATAGAATATGATGATTTTTACAGGAATTTTCATTTGGTCAATCAATCAACAAACTTTGCCAGCTGCTGCATGAACAGGAGCATGCTATGCTGTAATATGCCACATATAATAGTAAGTAAGACAATAAAATACACATACCCAGAAAAAAATCAAGTAATATTAAGGACATATCTCAGGGATGTATTTTATAATTTTTGACTCTCTATGCCAGAGGAGTACATAGAGACTATAATTACTACATGTTCAGAAGAATCACTGAACAAAGGAGGTGCAACTTTAGACCTTGAAAGATCCAGACAATTCAGATAGTATTTGGGGAGAGGTAAAAATATCTATTTGGCTGAAATAGTGGACTGACATAGGGCTAGGATGGTGGATGACGATGGATTATGAAAAGCCTTAAACATAAGGTTATATTATTTTCCATTTTAGTTCATATGTTTGTATGTATGTTTGTGCATATACACACACAAAGACATATTTATACACGTATATACATATACACTAACACACAAATATACATATTGTTCTGCTAGAAGAGAAATAAATGTTCATTTTACACAAATTAGGAAATAAAATATAAACAAAAATATTTCACAATTCAAAAAATGTTAACATTTGAAAGCATTTCTGTCTAGGTTTTGTTCCATGCAGTAAAAATATAAGTTGCCAAAAATTTCTTTTTTTTTTTTTTTTTTTGAGATAGGGTCTCACTCTATCACCCAGTAGAGTGCAGTGGTGGGATCTGGACTCAGTGCAACCACTGCCTGCTGGGCTCAGACAATCCTCCCACCTCAGCTTCAGGAGTAGCTAAGACTACAGGCATGTGCCACCATGCCCACCTAATTTTTTGTATTTTTTTTTTTTTGATAGAGACAGGGTTTTACCATAATGCTGAGGCTGGTCTTGAACTCCTGAGCTCAAGTGATCTGCCTGCCTCAGCCTCCTGAGGTGTTGGGATTACAGGTGTGAGCCATCATGCCTGGCCAAGTTACTAAAAAGTTTAAATTATTTTTCTCAAGTACGTCCACAGTAGCAGTGTGTTATAATATGTATGATATATACATGATATATAACCATAACATTACAGTATAACTTAATACAATGATATAATACAAATACAATAACAATTTTTAGATTGCATTACCAGGGATGCACATTTGAGGTACTTCCTTGCTGTAAAATGAAGTCTTGGGATTCCTGAAAGCAGTTCTAGATACAGCCACAACAGACTGATGGATGCTAGGTGAGTGTCTTGTTACTGCCACTATGTCTTCATCAACTTGATCCACATACACCTGAGAAGCAGAAAGAACAACCAGATTAGCTCTCAAACTGAAAAGACTTACTCTGAAATTGAACCTGAAGAAACAAATTTAATTATTTCTTGCCTGAATAAAACCCTTGGCTCCAAGCTCCTGATGAAGTTTATTGATAGCACACCTGGCTGCAATAATGCCGCTTTGGAAATTAACTTCACCTGTATTTGAAGGCAATGCTTCAGGATTCCACTTAGTGTAAAACCGTTCTTCAGAAACCACTGAAATCTGGACAAAGGTAAAATTTAGCACAGATACATCTTAATTACAATGAATTTTTTTTAATAAAAATGCCCAAAGTCGTTGGCCATGTAGGTTTTAAGAAACAACATATAAACAAACCTGATGAGGCACTAATTCATCATAGCCTCTTGTACTTCCACTAGCACAACACGCCATAGAAACAATTGTAGTACTTGGAAGAGCATCATACGCTGATCTATGCTAGAAGACAACAACAAAGCAAAAGTTTGCTTTCTTTCAAATGCAAAGTGCCATTCTATAGCATAATGAAGTAAAAGGATAATTACATAAATAAATTCATAAGGTAAATTAATTTGCTTTTAAACAAGTAAAACATTCTGAAAACTATGTATTACAAATCAGTTATAAATCTAAGATACTATTTTGAAGTATATGGATATGATTGTGACCAAGTGTCAGAGAGTTAAATATCAAAGCATTTAGCAAAATAAGTACATGAAAAAGATTAGGTGCTTACCACAATAGGACACTCATTATCATGCGTAATATCCATAAACAGGGCATGTGCAATAGCTGGCATTAAAGGCCTCAAACAGGGCTGAACAAAGGATCCAACAGGTTCTCCTCCATATCGGTAAACTAATCTGCCCTCTTCATGACTATTATATGCACTCATTGCCTCTGCAGAGCATTACAGAATATTTTAACAATCTTCATTATCTATGTCCAGGAAGAGGTTAGATTTCTTCTCATAAATGATTTTCAAAATAAAGACCACATCAATATTATAAAAAATAAAACTACTTTAAGGACTTGAACAAATGTCTACTAGTTTAAGTGACAAAAAAGTTTTCCCCATAACTTAACTGGAGAAATGGCTCATGTAAGGAAAAGGGAACATATGTTGTTTACTGGGATGTAAGCTATACAAAACTGATTATAAAACATCTAAACATTACATCATATCTCCCAGTAGAAGATGAAAAACAGGTTTGCATATTTTCAACAACAAAAAATGGTTTTGTTAGTGAGTCTTCAGTTCATCCTACTGGTCTTTCAATTTGAAATGAGGTATCTTACCCCAAAGTAGAAATTTATACTGATAAAAATAGACTGAGTTATATTAGAATATGTCACACAAAGTATTTAGAAGAACATTAACTGTGTTAAAAAATTATTAAGCATTGCATACGAAGCTATTAAATCCTTTAATCTACTTAAACAAAAGCTAAAGTTTTAGATGGGAAATACACTCCAACAAGCCTACCTCTTATTAAGGAACTAATGCCCAGTCTAGTAACAAAGACATTGTCCAGATCTTCACTTCCTGTGAACAGTTCAGCTACTACATATAAATTGGGTTGCAAATTCCTAGCAGCATCCAACATGTACTGTAAAAAGCACAGTGACAAATATAACAAATAAATGTAACAGAAAGAGAAAAGCAAGATAGGAGGAAGGAAGGAGACAAAAGGAGGCATGGATTTGACATACAAAAATATGCAGCAAGATATCAAACATACCAAAACACATAGAAACAAGAGAATTTATCAAGAGAAGAAAACAGTTAAAAAGGAAGATTAGATTTTGCAAAGATATTGAGACATGAGAGAGGAAAAGAAGAAAAATGTTAGTTTCATATTACTAAATGTAAATCATAACACTACAATTCTATTAGGTTTTCTCTCTGTTTTTTGTTTGCTTATTTATTTATTTTTTGAGACCAAGTTTCGCTCTTGTTGCCTAGGCTGGAGTGCAATGACATGATGTGAGCTCACCACAACCTCCGCCTCCCAGGTTCAAGCAATTCTCCAGCCTCAGCCTCCCGAGTAGCTGGGATTACAGGCATGCACCACCACACCCAGCTAATTTTGTATTAGAGACTGGGTTTCTCCAGGTTGGTCAGGCTGGTTGCAAACTCCCAACCTCAGGTGATCTGCCTGCCTCGGCCTAAAAGTGTTGGGATTACAGGCGTGAGCCACCATGCCTGGGCCTGCTTGCTTATTTTTAAAACTTTAATCAGACTTAATTTCCAGGTGGTTGACTAAATAATTATTCATAAATTTCCTGCTGGTGAATTACTTAGCTGTCGGAAAGATTACATTTGTCTGACCAGACTGAAGCCAGTTTCTCCTACAGATGATGATAAGTAACTCTCAAAAACTCTTACACCTTACAATTTCCACTTGTGTGATTTACGTTTAGCTGTTTATTATAAACACTGGTTTATAATAAAAAATCAGATTGGTTCCAAACTGTTAAACACAACATTTGCACAAAGATTAATAAAATACTTGAAACTCTATTAGCTAACAAGTAGAATCCTAGATTTTGTAATTTAAAATTAAGTAAATTAAGTTTTAATATTCTTTTCTGTCATTTAACAATCTCAGAAGCATATTTTTTTTTTTTGCTGTTGCTAAAAGCACAATAAAATAAAGCCGTCATTTTTTGGAACTAAACAATGTTCTACCAGCTTAACTAATATTCACTAAATCCCTCCAAATCAAATCAATTTTTCATCATAGGACTTGAAACATACACATTATAATACTGCTTTAATATTATAGAAATAGATATTTTTCAGGTAAGCACACATTTCCAAAGAACACCTAAGTGACACTGGTCACTAGGAAGCTATCAAAAATCTTATAAGCAGTGCCACTGTAGGGTTCCTAAAAATAACAAATAAAAAAATCTTATAAGCAGGATGAAAATTATGAGTTTAATTACAAAGTTGTATTAGATAGAAGGTAATAAGTATTGGCATTGTTCAGAAGTTATTGTAAAGAGCTCAAAGAGGAATAGACAATGTTTATGTTTACACTTATATTTTTATAAATAATAAAAATTAAATCGATGAGGCTAGACTGGCTTCAATATGCTATAATGTTAATGTTAATGTTTATTTTTTATTTAATTTAATTAATTAATTTATTTATTTTTTAGACAAGAGTCTCACTCTGTTGCCAGGCTGGAGTGCAGTGGTGTGATCTCGGCTCACTGCAACCTCCACCTCCCGTGTTCAAGTGATTCTCCTGCCTCAGCCGCCCGAGTAGCTGGGACTACAGGCACACACCACTATAATGTGTAATAAGCTATTCACCTTCACAGTCACTTCTAAAATATATTGAAAGCAACCTAAAAATAAGAAAAATTAACATTTTATGTATTCACAGTAGCCAATGATTGTGCTCCATATTATCAGAAATGTGATCAACTTCCCTAAACTAAAATTTTAAAATTAGCTAAATATTTTATAGCCCAGTATCCTATAACAACTGCAAAAGATTGTTAGAATTATGCTAATTATGCAATAATGATAAATACTACCACCAAATCAATGCTTGTGTCCAACTAGCAAAAGGAAACATTTACCTGCATAGTTTACTTAAGGAAAGCTAGGAAGGAACACTGAATTTCTTTTCTTAATGTAGATAAATTGTTTTTCTGTACCTCAGCTACATGAAGAGGGGTTGAGTGGCAGTTATCAAGACGCACTCCCTGGAAATAAGTTGCAGTTATTTCAGTGTATTTTTTCATGTGTGCCCAGAGATAAGGACAGTCCTCTGGTTTATTCCCATAGCGTAATTTAACACTGTCTCCCCAGCAAATAAGTTCTCTCCTTAGGTAAACTTCTGAACCTGTTCAGAAAAGAGATTGCTTTCAATGGTTCAAGAAATAAAATGAAAACAACTACTTCAAGGAAACGCTGGTTTTTAAATTGCTTTGATCATTTCTGCCACAAATGATATATTGGTTAAATTATATCTAAAGTGGTATGAGATAATGTTTTAAAAAATTAATAATTATTTCTCATAGCTATTCTGAAAAAACTCTAGCTTACAGTCTCTTCTAAAAATTTGTCCTCAATTTCAAAAACCCAAGTCACTTCATAAGAGAAAACAGAAATGTTAATATCATAGGCCTTTTAAAACCATAGTTCTACCAAAAACATTTAAAACTCCATCTCCACCCTCCTACTTATTATCGGCAAGAGGTTGTATTAGATCCATGGCATACAGCAGAATGGCCTGATTTCGTTTAGAATGGCTAGAACAAAGAGGGCAGAGATACTTACACTCAAATTTATACTCTTAAAAAAAAGCATTAAGATTTCTGAATAAATTTTAATGTCACTAATATAGACCCCAAGTTTTGAAATGTTAAAAAATAAATATATCAATGGGCTCCTGCAACATTCTTCCTGGTAATGAAATAGCTATAGAAACACAAGACACTAAGAGTGAGGGGGGACCTAAAACCATTAGGTTCTAGTTTAATTGCCACTGAAATTCTTAATACCTCTGGCCAATGAGTGAAAATATCTCTTATGGCAATGTAATTGTAATAGCAGTGGTTTCAAACTTGTTTGTAAAAACGCAATAATATTTTGTCCAAATAAAAGCTTATGTAGACCCACAATATAGAAAACAGATATATAAAAGTTATTCTGTTTGAGAAGATAAAAGGTAGGAAGGCAAAGGAGAGGATAGAAGATGAACTTCTTTTTTTGTTGGCTCCATGTTTTCTTTCTCAAATTGTATGTACCTCTGGTACCTTTATGGTGAAATAATATAAAAACCAATAGACTAATGGGGAAGAAAATCAATAAAGCAGATTTTATTTTGACCTTGCCATGAACTATTCTTTCCCTATCCATAGAGAAGTTAAAAATTACATACCCGGTTCAGCAAAGTTTCGAAGAGGATCATCTCCCATTACCCATCCATTGTGTGCCATCAGAAAACAAGCTTTATTTGGGAGATGAATCATAGATTCTTCCATGGAGAAGTCCGTCTCTTCAAATGGGAAAGTAAAATACCTACGAAAATATAATTAAATATTAAATCCATACAAAGAAACTCCTTGGAGAGAATATAAATTTGCAACATTAAAACTAAACTTCTTTTCTAATGAATAGAATAAAATAAGTTTGATGCTATTTATAGGAAAAAAACTTCAATATAGGTCAAAAATCTTCATTAGGCTTTTTGAGTAAATCTAGCAGGATGTGAGAAATAGGGAGTTAACACAACAGCATATCTGGCTAACAGTTTAAATAATTTTTAAAACTTCATAAAATTATTTTTAAAAATCATTGAGGCGGCTGGGCATGGTGGCTCACGCCTGCAATCCTAGAACTTTGGGAGGCCGAGGCAGGGGGATTACATGAGGTCAGGAGTTTGAGACCAGCCTGGCCAACATGGGGAAACCCCGTCTCTACTAAAACTACTAAAATTAGCTGGGCATGGTGGCGCACCTCTGTAGTCCTGGCTACTTGGGAGGCTGAGGCAGGAGAATTGCTTGAACCCGGGAGGCGGAGGTTGCAGTGAGCTGAGATCGTGCCACTGCACTCCAGCCTGGGTGACAGAATGAGACTCCATCTCAAATAAAAAAATAAATACATAATTGAGGCATTGATGTTACTTTGCAAAGATATTTTTAAAAAAGACTCTAAAGATACGCAAAGGCTTTTACTGCACTCTAGTTGCCCAACCTATGCTTCATGTCACTTACAAAGTAAGGAGCCAGATGCTTGCTTAATTTGATTAATATTGAATTTATTACTAAGTATGCAGTCCTCCAGAAACATTAAAGTAAATAATAACTATAAATTGGTTCACACTGATGAGTTTCTCTAACAAAATATTTGCCTAACAAAATTAGTTAATATTAAGCCTATGTCCAAATCGAAACTTCTATTTCAATTTAAGAAATGTACTGAACTCACATGTTAAAGAAAACATTTAGGTTAATTTCAAAAGTTAAATACAATTTTCAATTTTCAACCATCAATAAGAAAAAAAAACAAAAATGCAACACCTGGTAACTAAAGGATGCTTTCTAGTGACAGGTCCTAGTTTTGGACCATGGCCAGCCAGTCGTTCATAAAACACATTTCCCAAAAGGCAATTAACTGCCTGAAAAACATTAAATTATGTTAGATCATCATCATTGTCAAGACAACAAAAAAACAGTAGTAAGATGCAAGGAAAGGCAGCAGTTCAAAAATAAGTAAAACCTGTTCCTGATGATAGTTAATGAGTTGATGCTTCTCTGAATTTAATTCCTCAATTCTCTTACGAAACCAATTACAGCATTCTTCAATTGCTGCTGGCCCATTGCTAGAGCAGATGGAGAAATGCAGATACAGTATTTAATGGCTTTACAGATTCTACATTTAAAAACTTTCTAACAAAGGTCACAAAAACCTTAAATATATTCATCAGGATTTCAATTATGGCTGATGATGTTTTCCAATTGTAAAAATGTTTATATACACATATAGAAACATGGCCCACACACAGAAAAAGTGGGAAAATGTCATGTGCTGAAATAGAATTACAGTGAATTACTTTCATTTTCTATTAAGCGTTTTTAATAAGTAGTATGAAAATCATACTAGCCATAAAAGTTTGTAAGTAATATTATTATTTCACAGAAAAAAACACATTACATACTCATGTGGTATGAAAGTCGTTAGTACAATGTTCATATCTACAGTACAGCCAAACCGTCTGTATTCAGGATCTTGAATAATCGTAAGATGTTGGTTTGGATCAGACTTGGTTACTCGCCTATTTTCTAAAAGAAAGAAAAGATGATACCCTAAATGCAAATATCTACAAAGAGATTATAACTGTCACTATTTTCTGATTTTTGGCCTGTAATTTTTTCACTGAAAATAAAACAAATATTTATTTCACAAGTATCCTCCTACCTCCTCCCCTTCTCATCTTGCTGTGTGCACGTGCGCACGCGCGCACACACACACACACAACACACGAGGGATGTGGGGGAGAAAGAAACAGACAGAGACAAAAATAAAAGAAAGACACAAGGATTCCTATCAATTCAATCTCAGCCCCCACTTTTCTGCCTACATCAGCATTCACTTATTCTATTCTATTCTTTTTTTATTTTTATTTATATATATTTTTTATTATACTTTAAGTTCTAGGGTACATGTGCACAACTTGCAGGTTTGTTACATACGTATACATGTACTTTTTTTTTTTTTTAAGCACTTTAAGGACTTTAGTGGAACCCGTTTTCCTCCCAGGTGCTACCAAATATTCTAACCTCAGGAGTTATTTTTCAAGATTGCTTTCAAAGTTTGCTTCCTAAAGTCTTATTAACAACCTGACTTTCTTTGAATTCTCTAAAAGAAGCACACAGGTTTAATACTTTTTTTCCCTTTTCATCAACCATATTCCTTAGATAATAACTTAAAAATTAAAAAGGAAATAAATGATTTTTGGGGAAATTTTCACTCTTTTTCTGGAACTTGTTTGTAATAAAATTAAGAACTGGTACAGGATTGCCTCCATTGAATTTGATTTTATATTAACTAATTAATTTGTGTCTGGCTTACTCTAAAGAGACTTTGAAATGACTTATAAAAACACGAACAAAAAACCATAAAATAATGGGTTTCCATAGTGTAGTGGTTATTCACGTTAGCCTCACAAAACAGCATAAAATACAAATCGATTCTTGAAATCCAGTTTCTAAGGTTCATCTGGAAGAGTAAATATATGAAAACCACTGCTGGGCATGGTGGCTTGCACCTGTAATCCCAGCATTTTGGGAGGCTGAGGCGGGCGGATCACCTGAGGTCAAGAGGTCGAGACCAGCCTGACCAACATGGAGAAACCCCATCTCTACTAAAAATACAGAATTAGCTGGGTGTGGTGGCACATGCCTGTAATCCTAGCTACTCAGGAGGCTGAGGCAGGAGAATCACTTGAACCCAGGAAGCGGAGGTTGTGGTGAGCGGAGATCATGCCACTGCACTTCAGCCTAGGCAATAAGAGTGAAACTCTGTCTCAAAAAAAAAAAAAGAACACTGCCAAGAAATGTTTGAAAAAGAGAAAAAGCTATGCCATCAGTATAAACTAATAATCTTTAGTATTCATAGAATAAAAGAGATGGATCAGTGGAAGAGCACAGATAACAGATGTATATTTTGTATATTACCATACACTATGAAGTATTATGGTGGTACTTCAAATCAGTATAAAAGGATGGATTTTCAACTCAATATAATTTTAAAAATACAAATCAAGTTAAATATCTTCTTTATATAATATACAAAAATAAATTTCAGGTATATTAAATATTCAAATGTAAAAATGCAAATTAGAAGAAAAGAGAATGTTGATGGAAGGTCTTTTCTAAGCATGATATAAAATTGGAAGCCATCAGAGATTGAAAAGTTTGACTACATTAAAAAAAATGTCACCATAAACAAGAGTTAAAAGATCAAGAGCATACTAGGAGGATATATTTGAGGCCTGTGTAATAATCAATAATGTCAATATAAAAAAAAGAGACAACTCAATAGAAAAATGAGAAGAAACATTAACAGGCAATTAATGGAAGAAATATAAATAGCTAATCAAGGTGTAAAAATATACTTCATTAATAAGCAAAGAAATGTAACTTAAAAGGCTGGGCGTGGTGGCTCACGCCTGTAATCCCAGCACTTTGGGAGGCAGGGGCAGGCGGGTCACAAGGTCAAGAGATCGAGACCATCCTGGCCAACATGGTGAAACCCCGTCTCTACTAAAAATACAAAAATTAGCTGGGTGTGGTGGTGCATGCCTGTAGTTTCAGCTACTTGGGAGGCTGAGGCAGGACAATCACTTGAACCTGGGAGGCGGAGGTTACAGTGAGCCAAGATCACACCACGGCACTCTAGCCTGGTGACAGAGTGAGACTCAGTCTCAAAAAAAAAAAAGAAATGTAAATTAAAATAAGGTATGTTTTGCCTAATTGACAAACATGATGAAGGTTAATGATATCTAATGTTAGTGATAATATTAAGTTGGTATAACTTACTGTGAAAATAAATTTATTATATTTGAAATCTGTATACCCTTTGACTCAATAATTCCATGTTTAACAATTTATCCTTCAGATTGACTCACATAAGCAAGTAAACATAAGGTGTACGGGGATGTATTTTCTGCAGTACAGCTTATGAGACTGGAAGTTTATCCAGGGAAAGGACTTTGTTCTGTTTACCACTGAATCCTTATGTCTAGCACACAGTAGTAGGTGGTTCAATGAATATGCATTGAATGAACGAATGAAAAATGAAAAAAACTGGAAACAACCTATCAAAAAGGCTAAATAAATTCAAGTACTTTAAAAATAGCATATTGCTATACAGAGGTTAAAAGAAATAATGAGCTATAAATAAATTCATATTGTCAACTAAAAGAAGTTGCTGACAGTTTATGTTCTTGTCTTATTTGCATGTGTAAAAAATAAAAATAATAAACTTATGTACATACCATATATAGAATTATATAAATTATATATAAAATTGAATTTTTTTTTCAAAAAGAGTCTTAAATACAAGAAACAATATGTAGTAGCTGAGATGTGGGTTTTGGGAGAGAAGAGGTCATACATTCTATTTTCTTACACATTTAAACTATTGGGCTTTTTCTCTTTACAATGAGCACATATTATTTCATGTAAATAATATAGCTTATTGGGGGAAGGGAAGATAGAGGCCCTTTAGTAAAATGAAACAGGAAGAAAAGTTAATATTAAAAATTCCTGTATTAACGTGTTACACAATTGCAAAAGTTGATGCATGAAGGTGACTGAGTATCCTAGAGCTCAAGCCATATTGACTTCTACTTCAAAGGCACTATTTCTGAGTCCTACTCTAGTTGTTTTCTGCAAGAGAAAAAGTCTCTATTTTAAGATCTTCCCCAAATCCTCACTGCTAGGTTGTCCTATATGAAATGCAGATAGACTCTTAATAATCCTTTCTAATTTGTCTCCTACAAACCCTACTTTCTCATTTCACCTATTTTTTCCTACCCTATTTTGTTGGGGGCACATTAACTTCTTGATTGGTTATGTCCCTAACAGAAGACTCACTTTGTTACCTTTTGCTATCTCGCCAATATCTGGCTTCAGTATCACTAGTGGTTAGGTGGCCTTAATACTGGGCAAAATCAGCTGGGAGCCCCTCTACGTCAGTTAAGATTCTTACTATAGACAACAGGAGACTATCACATCTCTCAATTTCAAAACCTGTTTCAAGCCTTTCTCAGCTGAAATAACCTGTTCTACCTACTTCCCATTCATACATTTAACAACTATATACTGGGTTCCACAATATTCTGAGCATTCTATGGAACTAACAGTAAGATACAGTACCCAGGGGAAATAATTGTGTTATGTATTATTATGATGTGCCCTTTAGATGTTTCTGCTAACTCTCAGCTTACAGAATCACAGTTTTATAATATCAACAATAACAAAAATATCATACAATGACATTTAATAATGACGTTACCCAAAAGAGAGTTTTCCCTTTATAACATTGAATTTCTTAAAATCGATAGGAACATTCTAGTATATATTCTTTACCTTGTGTAAGAAGTCTTCTAAATTGCTCAACCGCTTTGTTGACATCTACTTGGAAAAATTCCCAGAGTTTAAGCTTTGGAAAAATATCCTCCCAAATTATTTTTCGGATGGACTGAAAAATGTCAATAGTTAAAAAATACATATATACATATATTTATTTAAAATCATTTAACCAAATACTGTTTATCATATTAAAATACAGGTTCTAAGTAATTTTCAACCATATATTTAATGTGTACTTTAGAAATTTTTTCTGTTTTAGTGTGATACTCCTCTGTACATACTGACATTCATATGGTGATCATTTTCAATCAAAGCAGGTATTCCCTTTTCTTTGTATTTCCCTTCTGCAACATCACAGGAGAAACGCCAAAGTGCTCTGTCTAAGACCCAGGCAGGTTTTAAGTGTGGAGAATTCACAAGATTATAGGCACATTCTGGATGTTCCTGGATCCATTTACTATTAGCAGCTGAAGGAAAAAGGAGACACAAAGGAGTATCTCATAATTAAATTGAAACTGTATCTATGTTAAGTTTAGAGGTGAAATAAAATATAAACATCTACCACTCATTTTTTTCTATATTGGACATCAATTTTACAATGATACTGTTATAGGAAAAATTTTTTCTTTGGTTATGGTATCCTATCATTTGCTTCACCATACTTTTTTTTTTTTTCTAACTTTAATTCTGCTTAGAAAATCCGATGAAACAAAAAGCAACTCTCTCATAGGTAACACTTTTGTATGCCTAATTCTAAAGCGCTAATGAAATACATTGTTTTGATAAGTTGGATAAAAGCGAGGTTGAGAAAGTGCTAAAAGAAATACGCTCAAGGAATACGAATGTAGCTTATAGTTCAGAATCAGAATCAGGAGTCTGGCAAAGTATTCCAAATATTTACAACACTGAAGATAATTTGTTTTGGCCAGGCATGGTGGCTGAACCCCAGCACTTTGTGGGAGTAGAGGTAGGATAGCCTGCAGGAGTTCAAGACCAGCTTGGGCAACACAGTGAAACCTTGTATCTATTTATTTAAAAAAAGATAATTTGTTTTAATTTTAAAATAAATGAATGAAAGTTACATGGAATTGGTTTGATCTTTAAAATGTACTAATTATCCCTGAATTCATATTGAAGAGCATGAGTGATTAATGCATATAAAATAAAAAGTAGTAACAATTACTGAATATTTACCACATACCAGAAATTGTTCTAAGCAGTTAAATATGCTAATTTATTATTCCTCACTTCCTACCACACAAATTAGGACATACTGTTATGTTCCCTTAACAAAAGAGGAACCGAAGCACAGAGAGTTAAGTAACTCAGCCCAAGTCATACAGTCAGGAATTAACTTGGCCAAATCCCTCTTCAGAATATGCAATCTTAACCACATTGCTCTGCTGCTGAAATGAATTGTTTGTGCTTCATTTACTCAGCTGAGCACCCTTATATAATTTTAGAATCATTATTATTTCCAGTTTCAGTCATTTATTAAGTCATTTATTTACTTAGTATTTATTCATACCCATAATAAACACTCAGATGAAGAGAGGCTATGTAAGGAGCAGAGAAGTTGTAATAAAAGTTAAATTGGTAATTCTCAAAACTTGCATCAAGCAGTTCCTCCGAGATTCATCAACACAATCGCTGAAATTCAAGGTATTTTTCAAAAAGACAAAATGCAGTAATAACTTTAATAGGATTTTCACTTATAAAGAATAAATATTGGGGCTAGGTACAGTAGCTCACGCCTGTCATCTCAGCACTTTCGGAGGCCGAGGAGGGAGTATCACTTGAGCCCAGGAGCTGGAGACAGCCTGGGCAACATAGTGAGACCTCACCTCTACAAATTTTTTTAAAAATTAGCTGAGCATGGTGGCATATGCCTAAAGTCCCAGCTACTCAGGAGGCTAAGGTGAGAGGGCTGCTTGAGCCCAGTAAGTGGAGGTTGCAGTGAACTGAGATTGTGCCACTGCGCTACAGCCTGGGTGACAGAATGAGACCCTGTCTCAAAAAAAAAAAAAAAAAAAAGAATAAATACCAATGCTGCCCTCATTCATCCATTTATTTTTGAGACAGGGTCTTTCTCCGTCACCCAGGAGTGCAGGAGTGCAGTGGTGCAATCATAGCTCACTGCAGCCTTGAACTCTAGAGCTCAAGTGATCCTCCTGCCTCAGCCTCCCAAGTAGTCAGGACGACACGTGTATGCCAACACACACAGCTAATTTAAATTTTTCTTTTTTTTTGAGACAGAGTCTTGCTTTGTCACCCAGGCTGGAGTACAGTGGCAAGGTCTCGGCTCACTGTAACCTCCACCTCCTGGGTTCAAGTGATTCTCCTGCCTCTGCCCCTGGAGTAGCTGGGATTACAGGCGCCCACCACCATGCCCGGCTAATTTTTGTATTTTTAGTAGAGATGGGGTTTCACCATGATGCCCAGGCTGGTCTCGAACTCCTGACCTCAGGTGACCCATCCACCACGGCCTCCCAAAGTGCTGGGATTACAGGTGTGAGCCACTCCACCCATCCCCAATTTTTAAAATAGCAAAATCCTAAAACTGTTGCTTTTTTCAATATTTTGAAACAAAAATCAACTGTAAAATGAAAGAATTCTAAACGATAGGTAGTGAAAATATTTTTTTCTAATTCTACATGAAAGAAGAGTCAAACTCCAAACTATGTTTTAACACACATCAACATTAAAAAATATAGACTTCTGGAGTGATACAGTAAGAAACTCAACAAACACCGTCCCTAGCAAAACAATTTAACTGGGGAAAATAATTTTAAAAACAATCATTTAGTCCCCGGAAATTATCCTAGGACATTCAGCATAAGGAGAAACATTTATTTAAGGTAAGAACAGCAAGAGTCTCGGCATTTGAACCAAGACCTTTTCCAGGGCAATTGGGTTCCCAGTGTTCTTGGCCTGCTACTTGTGGGAAAGGATGTCAGCTCTGCAAGTAGGGGCTGGGTGGAGAAAGGGAGATTTTTCTCCACCTGCCTACTTGGAATAGAACTTCTGCAACACGGCCCGGCGCGGTGGCTCAAGCTTTGGGAGGCCAAGGTGGGGTGGATCACCTGAGGTCAGGAGTTTGAGACGAACCTGGCCAATATGGCAGGACTCCATCTCTACTAAAAATATAAAAATTAGCCAGGCATGGTGGCTCATACCTGTAATCCCAACTACTCGGGAGGCTGAGGCACAAGAATCGCTTGAACCCGGGAGGTGGAGGCTGCAGTGAGCCGAGACTGCGCCATTGCACTCCAGCCTGGGCAACAGAAGGAGACTCCGTTTCAAAAAAAAAAAAGAGGAAAAAAAAAAAAAAAAAGAACTTCTGCAAGACAGGGCCGGCAGGGAGAATTAAAAACACTCATAGACTGCGCCTCTTAGCATGAAACTATAACCCCAGGCTGGGAGTTGGGAGGAGAGAATGTCTCCCTCTTGGCCACACCTACCAGGAGTGGAGCACCTGTGATACAGCTTCCATAACAGAGGCATTTGTGTAAGATAACGGAGCAGGTCTTGGCTCAATCACCAAGGACTCTTGTTCTCACTAAGATGTAGATTTTCATGTTTCTCCATATGCTAAATATCCGTAGGACAATTTCCAGGGGATTTAAGTGATTGTCTTAAAATAATTTTCACCAGTTAGGGTTGTTTCACTGTGTAAAGAGTGTGTGAAGCCTTCACATAACCATTCTGGAGGTTGAATTCTGCCGGATAATACTTTTTTAAAAGAAAACTGGCTGAGCATGGTGGCTCACGCCTGTAATCCCAGCACTTTGGGAGGCCGAGGCGGGCGGATCACTTGAGGTCGGGAGCTCAACAACAGCCTGACCAATGTGAAGAAACCCCGTCTCTACTAAAAATACAAAAATTAGCCGGGCGTGTTGGCGCATGCCTGTAATCCTGTAATCCCAGCTACTTGGGAGGCTGAGGCAGGAGAATCACTTGAACCTGGGAGGCGGAGGTTGCGGTGAGCCGAGATCGCGCCATTGCACTCCAGCCTGGGCAATAAGAGTGAAACTCCGTCTCAAAAAAATAAATAAATAAATAAAATAAAGAAAGAAAGAAAGAAAGAAAGAAAACTTGTTTCACAGAAAGGATATTACAATTTCCAACACTTTTCAAGTAAGGCTGTGGCAAGGTTTACTTCTTTTACATTGCACAGAATCTCTCAAATGTCTCAGAAATATAGTCTGTGGTAGAGACTGCTGCTGTACTCAATTTTATCCTCCTTTTCTTTCTTTAGTAATGAAATTCCCAAGGTTCAACTTTACACATAGCTGACAAACTCAAGACTACACTGCAGGTCTCCTTTAAGGTAGGTATGGCAAAAGACAAATTCCTGTGACGCAATGTGAACACAGTAATATATATCATATCATACCCAGAAAGACATGCCTGCCCTTTCCCCATTTCCACTGGGGAGAATGTGGTAGCAGGAGCTGGAATAGCCATATCTGACTAAGAATTTGAAGCAAAGTGTTGGAGACTGCAGAGCAACATGAGAGAAACTAGTTCCCTATCACCACTGAACTACCATTCTAGTCCAGGAACGCCTATCTAATCTTTTGTAAGAAATAAATACAATTTTAGCCTTTAGTCCCTATGTTTTTCTGTTATAGCTCTTAAGCCATATCCTAACTCATACAATTTATAACTCATAAAATGCCATTATGTGGTTTGATAAATTTGATTTCAATAATATAGATCTCAAAGTGATTATCAAGACTGTCAAATTTTCCTTTAAATATAACTTTTTACATTATTTTGTAAGAGATGGGGTCTCATTATGTTGCCGAGGCTGGTTTCAAACTCCTGGCCTCAAGTCATCCTCCCACTTCAGCCTCTCAAGCAGCTGGGATTACAGGTACAAGCCATAGCACCTGGCTTAATAATGTCAAATTTTCAAATGAAGAATACTGAGTTCTTGGGTATTACGAAGTTTTCACTGTAGAATTGGAGGCTTGGTTTCTAGGTACATGCAGAAACACCAAATTTTAGAACGTACCTATTTCTTTACCTAACTTTGCCATTATGATTAGAGATTTTTATTTATATTGATGAATCAGATTTATGAGCTTTTAAATATCTTCATAGTTTCTATGGTTACTTGGAGAACTGTTTTATGAAACAGCAGATTATATCTTTTAAATGTTTGTACCAACTAGAATTCTTGTTCTTTACATATGCAAATCAGTGGTTTCCAAACTTTTCTACATTGTAGCATACACGCAAGATAACATTTGTAAGGTAAAGTGGGTTAAACCCAAAGCTGCTGATGGCCAGGCTTTGTCAGGCTAGGCCAGGCCAGGCTCAGCTCCTCTGACAGGCGAGGGCAGCAACAATTTCCTCAAGGTTTGCTAGCTAGAAAAATCTGATATATTTTAATAGAATTATATATCACTAAGAAATCTTAAGAACCAAAACAGACTAATTTTAATAAGCTCTTTTAACATGTAGAAGACATAATTTCCAGATACAACTTCTGAGAGTTTACTAAAAAGTTTCTCTCCAAATAATAGAAGTCATTCAGTTTTTTCATATATGCTATAGTACTATAGTAACAGAGCGCCTGCTAATATAGGATCCATGCGTTACTTGGGAAAGTATTAATAGAGTAGTCTCCTCTTATCCTTAGTGATACCTTCTCCAAGACCCCAAGTGGATGTGTAAAACTATAGATAGTATCAAACCCTCTCTCTCTCTCTAGATATATATATATATATTTTTTGATATATTCTTTTTATCTGATAACTGAGCAGGCTATTAAGTAACTAGTGGACAGGTAGGGTTTACAGCATGGATGCACTGGACAAAGGGATGAGTCACATTCCAGGTGGGATAGAGCAGGATGGCATGAGAGTTTGTCATGTTACTTAAAACAGCATGAAAATTAAAACTTCTTTATTGCTTATTTCTGGAATTATTCAATATTTTTGAAATATGATTGACTGCAGGTAACTGAAACCTCAGAAAGCAAAACTGCGAATAAGGGGGGACTACTGGATTCTAAGTTGAAATATGTGATCATTATGTTCCTTCTATGATCACTCTCCTGTATTTATAAGCATCAGATGCAAGATACTTATATATTGACTTAATCCTCAATTAACAATGTTTTCTTTGAAAGGAAAAATATTAATTTTTTAAGTGGAAGGACACCTAATCATCATTTGTGTTTTTAAAATTTATGTTAGCCCCTTTCCTTTCCCTTTCTTTCTTCCCTTCTCCTGTTTGTGTGTGTATGTGGGTGTGTGTATAAATTCTCATCAAAATTAATGAAGGTAGTCAATGAAGCTCATACCAGTATGATTGTAGACAACATCAGTAATACAAATAACATTCCATTCCTTTTTTAATTTTTCCACTAGCTGTCCAACATCATTCCAGGTACACTTTCTATTAGGTCTTGAAAAGTCAGGATTTAATTCTAACTGATTGGCAAGGGAATAGCATGACCTAGATAGTCCAAGAGTCTGCAGTGGGGTAAAATGAATCATGTTGTAGCCTGCAAAGCAAATAAAGGAAAGACCATTGTAAAAACAAACAAACAAAACCAGCCTAAAATGAAGAAAATATAAATTTAAACTTTCTTAAGTAATTATAAATAGCAAGGCAAGCATGCTGCTGGAAAAGAGGTCAAACACTTGGGTTCAAATCCTAACTGTACCACAAGAGACTTCAAGCAAGTTTATTTAAATCTTTCAAGATATGTGTCCTCATATACAAGACAGAGATAATGAGATAATATTTGAAAAAATTCACACACACTGCCTAATTATTAGAAAATTTATATACTTACATGTAGTAAATTTATCCTCTACGAGTATATCAACATGTCTTTCTACTACTTTTAATGTTCCATAGTACTTGTATTCTGTTTTAGTTATGTCAGTGAACTTCTCATTCCTTTCTTCATATATTATCCAACTTAAAAGCAGAAAATTAATATTGAGATCAGGTGCAGTCGTTTGCACCTGTAATTCCAGCACTTTGGGAGGCCAAGGCAAGAGGACTGCTTGAGCCCAGAAGTTCAAGACCAGCCTAGGCAACACAGTGAGACTTTTGTCTCTACAAAAAATAGATCAGGCCACTGCACTCCAGCCTGGCAGTCTGGGTGACAGAGTGAGACACTGTCTAAAAAAAAAAAAAAAAAAAAAAAAAATATATATATATATATATATATGGCTGGGCATGGTGGTTCATGCCTGTAACCCCAGCACTTTGGGAAGCTGAGGTGCGCATATCACTTGAGGTCAGGAGTTTGAGACCAGCCTGGGCAACATGGTTAAACCCCATCTCTACTAAAAATACAAAAATTAGCCAGGTGTGGTGGTGCATGCCTGTAATCCCAGCTACTAGGGAGGCTGCAACACATGAATTGCTTGAACCCAGGAGGCTGCAATGAGCTGAGATTGCACCACTGCACTCCGGCCTGGGTGACAGAGTGAGACCCTGTCTAAAAAAAAAAAAAAAAAAAAAAAAACAGAAAGAAAAGAAAAAATCAATATTGCCCTTTGTTTAAGAGTAAAATCCAACTTAAGTTTCATTTTGCTCTTGGTATTTATGGTAGCACGTCTTCTACACAAAAGATGATTAACCAATGTTTGTTGAATTAAAATGAAACATAATGATAATACATTTTCCTTCACTTTTCAATAGCTTATTTCTGACTTTTATATGGTAAAGTCTTAGAAATGATAATTGTTTCATTATGGAGCTCCTTCATTTATTATGCTGAACCACAAAATTTGCCATTTTTATACGTTAAAAATGGTTAAGTATCAAAAATGTAATATAGGCCAGGCGCAGCGGCTCACGCCTATAATCCCAGCACTTTGGGAGGCCGAGGCGGGCGGATCACGATGTCAGAAGTTTGAGACCAGCCTGGCCAACATGGTGAAACCCCGTCTCTACTAAAAATACAAAAATTAGCTAGGCGTGGTGGTGGGTGCCTATAATCCCAGTTACTCAGGAGGCTGAGGCAGGAAAATCGTTTGAGCCCGGGAGGTGGAGGTTGCAGTGAGCTGAGATCGCACCATTGCAGCCTAGGTGACAGGGTGACACTGTCTCAAAAAAAAAAAAAAATGGTTTTATCTACTTATATTACTAAATATAATAAGAAACAAAATTAAACAAGAGGCAAAAAGATATGGTTTGGATTTGTGTCCCTGCCCAAATCTCATTTCAAATTGTAATCCCCAATGTTGGAGGAGGGGCCTGGTGAGAGGTGATTGATCACGGAGGTGGATTTCCCCCTTGTTCTCATGATAGTGAGTTTTCATGAGATCTGGTTGTTTAAAAGCATGTAGCACCTCCCACTTTGTTCTCTTCCTCCTTCTCTGGCCATGTAAGACATGCCTGCTTCCCCTTTGCCTTCTGCCATGACTGTAAGTTTCTTGAGGCCTCCCCAGCAATGCTTCCTGTACAGCCTGCAGAACTGTGAGTCAAACCTCTTTTCTTTATAAATTACCCAGTCTCAGGTAGTTCTTTATTGCAATGAGAGAATGGACTAATACACAAAACTTTTGAAATCTATATCACAGAGGATAATTACATTTATTTTTTTAAATAAGAAAAAGAAAGCAAGCTGACATTACCTGATTCTTTTGCAACCCTAAGTCTGCTTTCCCATTCATCAAAAGGTCCCAAACACTTAGCTAAAAATGTCTGAAGAGTAACACAGTCCAAGGGTAGCACATGATTATCAGCACCAACACGTAAAATGGGGTCCACAACTATGTAACCTCCACCACTTTTCTCATTTCTAAGGGAAAAAACAAAACAAAAACTTTTCAGTCAGTGATAGAAAAAAAATCCTCATGTAATATAGTCTGACTCTAACTATAAGGTTAATTGTCCCAAATAAAATATATTTATTTCTAAGCACATAAAATCATTTTAAAAGTTGCAACAAAACTTAATGGAAAAGATACTTTTACCCTTTCACAATCTACATAATTACATGTATAATACACAAAATATCCAAGAATGTTGGTTTAATGAAAAATAAGTATACTAAAACCTATCAGTAATAACAAGGGCATGCAAATAAACCGCAACCTATAATCATGTTGCATGAAATTACTACATTTTAAGATGTTACTTAAAATACATTTACATGATACTTTAGCTCTGCAATGGGCCATATAATTACCTCCTAGAAATCAAAGAATGCTCTATTTGCATCTCAAGGAAGCACTGTAAAAATTGCACTGCCATGGTTCATACAGTAACATTTACAAGTTAGGTGACTTCAAATTACAGAATAAATTAACTTTTTTTCTCACAAACAAAACACCTGACTTACCCTTGAAGGAAATAATACTGAAATGAACCGGATTGTTGCAGATTAATTTTACAGTATTTATCAGAATCATCTTCTCTTTCTGTTGGATTTTCCCAATCCAGAGAACGGAATTTTTCTCTATTAAATGTTTCTCCAGGAAATGGGTAATTTGTATACACGGTAACTGCTTTTCCCTGTAAAGTTGGGCCTAATCGGAACTGTAGTTCATACCCTAAATAAAAAGCACATTTTAATAAACTCATTGTAGGACTTCAATTACCACATTGAAAAATAGATGTTTTATTTAAAGTATTAAAAAAACCTTGATTTTCAATTATGTTTAAAATAACTCCACAAACCTAATGCTGTTTTGGCACTACTTTGTATCCCAATTTAGCTGAATTTCATATTTTAGCAAGTATAGTAAACATCATAGAGCTGTCTGCTCTGTAATGTCTCTTTCTCCTTCCCCTGGAAATGCATTCCTATTCACATAGCAACTCTGGGATGTGCAAATTCTTATACAACCCCATTTACCATGATCCCCCATCCTCACCCCTGAATTAAGTACCCAATGGCGGGCATCTGAGGAGAGACCTTCTCTAGTATTTTTCTAACTGCAACAGAGAAAACTAGTTTCTCTATGGTGTCAGAAAGTTGTGATAGTCTGTAAAACTTGGGCACTACCATGGGATTATTATCTCACCATACCGAAAAAGCTAGTCTTCACTGACAGAAGTCAACCTCTATAGAGGCAGAATTCGGGATTCTAACAGGAGTTCTGAAGACAACTGAACCCGACTGATATCTGCTCAAGTCCAGTGATGTGCTAATAAAGATTTAGCAACTGACTAGGGTGGTGGGAACCTCTGACTTGGAGTGTTTGCTGACTTTCTGGTGGAAATAATCCCGACATGGACAATCTTAAGCTACCAACACGACAACATTGAACGTGGACGTGGGAAGGGATGTGCACAATCAGCTCTTGTGAGCCAGCAAAAGCACCTCCAACACACTACTGCCTATATCCCCATGCTTCATGGTTTAGTTACTAAAGCTGTCTTGTAATCCTGAGAGCCAATGCATTTCTACTTTTGCCCAAGTTAGGTTATTTTTAAAAAAACATACCTTAGACTTGTGCATTGTGTTACAAATATTTTGCCATAAGAGAAAACAAATAAGCACATTACAGTTAAAACTGTACTGTGAAAGAAACATTTTGGTTGGTTTAAAGCAGACTTTAAACCTTCTTTATAATTATTAGAATATGAAAATACTGACTATGGTCAAGTCTATTAGAAATATAATACATATAAATTTTAAACATGAATATAATTTTCAATTAATAATGGGCAATAATAACTGATGAGGCAGGAAAGTTTAGTTCCACTAAACTTAAAGATTAAAATCTTTAATATCTAAGGAATTTCTTTGAGAGGAAAAAAACTAATATTTACCTATTTAATATATATTATTTATAATTTATAATCCTTGATTTATTAAACATCCAACAAAGTAATAAAAGAGGATATACTAACAGGGATATTTTCTGTGAACAAAAGATTTCAGTAAAAGACACTAAGAGAATGCCGTATAGTGAAACTAAGAATTTCTTCTCTAAGCAACTAAATGTACTTTTTCTATAATACAATTTGGCATTAATATATTAAGAATGTTTATATTTTTTGATCTAGGAATTTTATATAGATTTTTTGAGAAAAGTATCAGTGATGTAAACAGAGATTATGTATAAGGATATTTATCACAGCCTCATTTATTGAAATTAAATAAACTGACAACAACCTAAATATCTAATGATTGGCAATGATTAAATAAATTATGGTAAATCTACAAGCTGGCATATTATAAAGTCATTATAAATCATGTTATCAAAAGATATTTGGCCAGGCACAGTAGCTCACACCTGTAATCCCAACACTCTGGGAGGCCGAGGCGGGAGGATCACCTGAGGTCAGAAGTTTGAGACCAGCCTGACCAACATGGTGAAACCCCATCTCTACTAAATGCAAATAGCTGGGTGTGGTGGTGTGCACCTGTAATCCCAACTACTCAGGAGGCTGGGGCAGGAGAATTGCTTCAATCCAGGAGGCAGAGGTTGCAGTGAGCTAGGATTGCACCACTGCACTCCAGCATGGGTGACAGAGCAAGACTCCATTAAAAAAAAAATTTAATAACCACTTTTAATTTATTCTATTTTGTTACATTGTACACATTTATGTAGAGCTTTTAAAATATCTTCTGGAAAAAAGTATGGCTGAAACATGGCAGTAGGCAGGGAGGTAGAGTACATACACCATAATACTACTACAAATAGGGGAAAAAGGGAGGCTACAAAATTGTTTAGATAGTATAATCCTAATTTTAAAAAAACACAGAAAAAATGCTTTTTATACATTTGCATAATTTTCTAATTAGGGAAATCATTTTAAAATTAGAGCTACAATTATGAAGGGATAGACTAAGAAATAATTACAGAAAGAATTAAAACATGAAGTAAAATACTTAGTGACTGAGAAGCATAAACATTTACATCTCACAAGAATGACTAAATTTATCATTAGGAGAAATAGTGTCATTCTGAACAAGTACAAATAGCAGAGATTAGCTGTCTGGGTATATGTGTACAACCTGTCCCCTGTTAAGTTTATACAAATACTGTTTTTATAATTACACAAGGATTCAGAGAACTTGCAGAGCAAAGGTTAAAACTCATCTAAAATCTCCAAAACAGTATTTGGATCAGTGCTCTACCTTCAGGAAAAAACCCCAATAATTCCCAAACTAAGTCATTATTTATATAATATATATGTACGATGTTCTAATAGATTATATAAATTATAAAACACAAAATTTAACTTAATGGGATAAGATATAAATGAAATAAATAATATTTAAATAATACATTTAATTTATTAGCAGGTAGAAAAAACCTTTTGGCTCTCACTACAAATTAATATTGATAATATCTCTCAGTGAAAACAATGTAACTAAATAAATTTCATTATTTTAAAAAGTCTTGGTTTTAATATTTTGTAATAAAGTGATTCAAAGATTTCAAGTTCTATTTATTTTGGGTAAAATCATATAATGATGGAAGAAGCATTTCTAAAAATATATATTCAAAATGCTTTCACTATAGCAAGGGTTGGCAAAGTGTATCCAGCCCAATCCCCATTTCTGTAAATGAAGTTTTACTGGAACACAGCCACATCCATTCATGTATGTTTACCTATGGCTGCTTTCCCGCTACAATGGGAGTCGAGTCGCTGCAATAGGGAGTGCACTGCCTGAAAAGCTGCAAAGATCTGCGATCTGAACTTTTGCAGGAAAACACGTGCGAAACTCTGCTCCAAGCATCAATTTCCTTCAAAAAAGCACTTAACTTTCTCACTCATGTTTATATCAGAGTTAAGTTTTTATTTTTTCTGAAAATATTTTCTAAGTATCATACTATCTAACGCTACTTGTTATTTCTGAAAAGGACAAATCTCAAACACTTTCTAACTCATCTTTTAAGTTTGATCACCTCTGTGAGGTAAAATAACTATTCTTGGTTACTCTACCTCTCCTTACAAAGTAATAGAGAGACTCTGTTATTTAAGATAATATAACCTGTAAAGCTACTTAACCTAGCTTAAGTCAAAGTGCAATTCATGGCAACATACTGCAAACAAATGAGGGTGTGATTGTCAACCCCTTCCAGACCTACAACCTCTACGTTTTCTTCTGAGTATGCCTTTTTTGTTTATAACTTATCTGACATACAAACTGAGAGCATAATTCATATATTAACATAATTCAATGTTGCTAACATATAACAGACTTAAAAAACTAAAATAGGTAGAGAGAAAAGAAAAGAAAGGGAAGAAGGAAGGAAGGAGGGAGGGAGGGAGGGAGGAAGGAAGAAAGGAAGGAAGGAAGGTTGGTTATATTTTCTTTCTGTAGCCCAATAGATGTATCAGTGCATACCCCGAGGGATACATAGCCACTCTGTAGACCTCTAGTGCAAATCACTGAAACTAAAATTTTTATATACAGTAAATGAAACATCAGAGAGCCCAGAGTAGGTCATATTCCATGACTCAGTTTGCTAAAATTAGCTGAGGTCATAGCAGTACATGGTGTGGCTATCTTATTCCTCATACTAACGCTAGGATACTTAACTTGCATTAGCCATGTCTCTCTTGTAGGCAACTAGCATAATGAGTGATTAAACTATTATTGTAAATAATATGTTCTATCTTTTCCCCTCCACTCAATTTATAGAAACTCAATCTTCTAATCAAAGAACCTTTATGTCTAAATATTTTCTTTAAAAAAATAGTAAAAATTATAAATTTCATCAACCTATTTAAAATATGGAAGAATTTCAGATTTGGGAAGTAATTATTTTGTTCATTATTCTTTTTTTTTGAGACCAAGTCTCGCTCTGTTGCCCAGGCTGGAGTACAGTGGTGTGATCTTGGCTCACTGCAACCTCTGCCTCCTGGGTTCAAGTGATTCTCCTGCCTTAGCCTCCTGAATAACTGGGACTACAGGTGCATGTCACCACATCCGGCTAATTTTTGTATTTTTGGTAGAGATGGGGCTTCACTATGTTGGCCAGGTTGGTCTTGAACTCCTGATCTCAGGTCAACTACCCACCTTGGCCTCACAAAGTGCCGGGATTACAGGAGTAAGCCACCGTGCTCGGCCTGATTTTGTTCATTATTCTACCACTAAATGAGATAGGAAATAAGCAAAAAAGCTATGATTTGTCTAGAAAAGATCATTATTTAGTCTTGTACTTGTTGAACTGGAAGAATCTATAGAAATATCAGTCTTAAAAACGAGGAGGAATTCCTTCTTATAGAAAAGAAAGAAGGAAAGAAATATGAGGGCTTTGGTGACCAATTAAATATGAAACAGCCAAAAACTGCCAGAGTTTTTCTTCACATTTGATTGGTTACCAAGTCCTCTGAACTTGAAAATAACTCATACTTTGTCCTCTCTTTTTCTTTTCTTTCTTTTTTTTTTTTTTTGAGTTGGAGTCTCGCTCTGTTGCCCAGGCTGGAGTGCAGTGGCACGATCTCGGCTTACTGAAACCTCCACCTCCTGGATTCAAGCAATTCTCCTGCCTCAGCCTCCCAAGTAGCTGGGATTACAGGCACCTGCCACCACGCCTGGCTAATTTTTGTATTTTTAGGAGAGACAGGGTTTCACCATATTGGCCAGGCAGGTCTCAAACTCCTGAACTCAGGTGATCCGCCTGCCTTGGCCTCCCAAAGTGCCAAGATTACAGGTGTGAGCCACCGCGCCTGGCCTTGTCCTCTCTGTTTCAACTCAGACCGTTCAATCCTTTTCTTTAATCAGATGTGCTTTTAAAATAGCCTTCTCAATGCTTCGTCTCCAATGTCCCTTCTCTTCCACTCATCTTTCACATTTCAAATTATCTTCTAAAATAAAATGATCACACCATTACTGCAAAAAAAGGTGGCATATTCTCATTTATAACATTTGGATATATTTACTGGTTTTAACCAGAGTTATAAAGTCAACCACATCATTCTTTTTTCATAAATCCTTCAATTTCCCTCTTCAAACAGGTTAGCTTTTACAATTTTTGCTAGTTTTAACTAGAGTTTTAGTAATCAATCAGCAGTACACTGCACTAGGTTTGTAAGGCTGTCCCTATCCTCACAGATTTTATTTTATTTTATTTTTCATTTTTTTTTAAGATAGAGTTTTGCTCTTGTTGCCCAGGCTAGAGTGCAATGGTGTGATCTCAGCTCACTGCAACCTCTGCATCCCAGGTTCAAGTGATTCTCCTGCCTCAGCCTCCCAAGTAGCTGGGATTATAGGCATGTGCCACCACACTCGGCTAATTCTTGTATTTTTAGTAGAGAAGGGGTTTCAACATGTTGATCAGGCTGGATGGTCTCGAAATCCTGACCTCGGGTGACCCACCTGCCTCGGCCTCCCAAAGTGCTGGGATTATAGGCGTGAGCCACCGTGCTCGGCCCTTTATTTTTGTTTTTTAAAGACAGGGTCTCACTCTGTCACCTAGGCTGGAGTGAAATGGTGGGATCATAGCTCACTACAGCCTTTAACTCCTGGGCTCAAGAGATCCTCCCGCCTCACCCTCCTAGGTAGCTGGGGACCACAGGCAAGCACCATCATGACCAGCTAATTTTGTTTCTTTTTTTATAGAGATAAAGTCTTACTATATTGTCCAGGCTGACCATGAACTCCTGGCCTCAAGTGGTCCTCCAGCCTCAGCCTCCCAAAGCACTGAGATTACATTGTGAGTCACCTGCCCTCATCAATTCTCACGGATGTTAAACCCTAGTCTGACACTGTAAGACTAACAAGCTTTTAGACACTGCTTCATTATTTGGCACTTAATAGTTCTGTGCTCATTGTGTAACTGTAAATCAAATGAAGCAGACAGTGAAAAATTAGGCAAAGACTTCACAAAGGAGGTGATATTTTAGCTGAAAGTTGAAACTTAGGCAACACATAGACTGACAGTAAATGGGATTTAACAGATATAAAGGAATCTGCTGGGAGTACGGGTATAAGGACAGGCATGAGAAGAACTGCTGAGAAGGGAATTAACAGGAATGACTTGGGCAACTGTAAAGATCTATGACATTAATGACGGAGAATAATGAGATACAATTTTGGCTAAGGAAGGTGTAGTCTCATTACAGAATGTCTTGGAAGTCAGAGAGAGGTATTTAAATTTGATTTTATACATATCACTTAATAAAAAAGGGAAGAGATTGTATAAGATTATTCTGGCATCTATATTCAGCCATACAGAATAGACAGGCAATCAGAGATATTTGGAAAGAAATTGCAAGCTTAAAAAGAGACTGCAGGAAAACAGAAGAAATCATCAAAAAATGTAAGGTTTCTACCCTGGGAACTATAAAAATGGAGATGCCACGAAATAAACAGGGAAGCTGAGAAATAAAGAAGGATTGAGAATGGGGAGGGGATATTTTTGGACATGCTAGATTTAAGCATATCCAAGTCGAGCTATCCTAATACTATTCTATTGCATAATATCAGGTTGAAGCCAAGGTCCAGGGTGAGAATACATGGAGTGATTCATATCAATGCCTTATATTTATTTAGGGCTTTATTACTAAAAATTCATGTATTATTACTTTTGAGTCTCAAAACCTAGAAAGGTAGAAGAACAGAAATTACCACTTTCATCTCACCAATAAAGAAATTAATGCTCAGAATTGGGGCCATGCCCGGTGGCTTATGCTTGTAATCCCAGTACTTTGAGAGGCCAAAGAGAGAGGGTTGCTTGAGTCCAGGAGTTCAAAATCAACCTGGGCAACATAGTGAGACCCAGTTTCTACAATCAAAAAAAAAAAAAAAAAAAAAAAAAGGCCGGGCGCAGTGGCTCACGCTTGTAATCCCAGCACTTTGGGAGGCCGAGGCGGGCGGATCACGAGGTCAGGAGATCGAGACCACGGTGAAACCCCGTCTCTACTAAAAATACAAAAAAATTAGCCGGGCGTGGTGGCGGGCGCCTGTAGTCCCAGCTACTCGGAGAGGCTGAGGCAGGAGAATAGCGTGAACCCGGGAGGCGGAGCTTGCAGTGAGCCGAGATTGCGCCACTGCACTCCAGCCTGGGTGACAGAGCAAGTCTCCGTCTCAAAACAAACAAACAAAAAAAATTAGCGGGGCATAGTCATGCATGCCTGTAGTCCCAGCTACTTGGGAGGCTGAGGCAGGAGAACTGCTTGAGCCCAGGAAGTCGAGGTCGCACTGAGCCATGATCATGCCACAGCACTCAGCTTGGGCAACAGAGTAAGACTCTGGCTCAGAAAAAGAGAAAAGGAAAAAAAAAAAAAAAAAGAAATCAATGCTCAGAATTAATGTAACTTGCCCCAAGTCAGCTTGTTAGCAGCAGAGCCAGGATTATTCTGGCTCTAGATCTATCCTTGTCATCAAACGCCGAAAGTTTCCAAGAAGAAAGCTCAAGGCCTTTCCTCCAAAAGTAGTCATCAGCACAGAGGCAACAGTTGAGGCCATGAGACTGTAACTAATTCTTTGAAGGAGAACAGAAAAAGAAAGAATTCCTAGCAGATACCCATAATTAATTAAAAAGTGAAGGGAAGAGAGCCCAGTAAGAGACACCAAGTTGACAAGAATATGCGACAGGATAGGGGGAAAAAAAAATCAAAACCAGAGAAGTGCAGACTCAGGAAAGCCAAAAATGGAGTAGGTACTCAGTGATTTTAAATGCCATAGTTGGAAAAAGACGCGGATTTGGCATGAAGATTAACACACTGTATGTGTGAAATTTTTTTTCAAAAAGTTAACTCTTAAAACATCAGGGAAATTTAAAAATTCCTTTGAAAGGTTTATGACTATCAACATCCATTTGGTACATTAATAAGGGGGACTGTATTTTTCATATATTACACTTCTTCAATGTTGAAAAATTACAAAGGCTAAGAAAATAAAACATCTATTAACTAGCTTTGTAGAAAAGTAATTTGATCTTTAAATACAGATCAACTATATTTCAACATAACCAGATGAGTTATTGCACTTTTTATTTGGTAGGAAAACATTTTCAGCTTTTACCTACTCCACATTTGAGAGGTTTTTGATATACATAAACAATAGTTTACTATACTTTTTGCTGAAATCTATTTTGTCAATTCAAAGGTTCAACAAAGGAAAAGAGACAGTTATATAAAGGCAAAACTACATGCATACCCAAAGCAAAATTACATACGAAGTAATTTACCAACTTTTAATAGTAAATGTTATTAGAAATAATATGGTCAATCTTCTGATCATATATTTAACTTCAATCTTAAGTGGGAATTAGTATGCAGAGAAAAGTGAACTATTTTATCCTTCTCCTAACATGAGGGATATAAAATATTCTTAATTCAAATCAACATTGATTAGTGATATATGGAAAACACAGCACCATCTTTGCACAAATCAAGTTTTAGATCCTTGGAAATAATATTTATCTTAAAACTTTAAAAAATTTAACAGGACTGCCAATGAATTAAAAGTTTAAAAGACGCAAATGAGCAAATCAAACAACTTGCTACTGACCTTGTTCAAGTCTGAAGAGGGTCTTTTCCAGCTTCTCCATTTCGTTCAGAAGTAAAATTCGAATCTGTTTACTGTGCCCCATTTTGGCTTCTAGAGGATTTGAAATCTTTCAGAAGAATTAAAAGAACTCCACAGTCGAATGAGTTACCCCTATGAAACAAAAAGGAGTTAAAATATCGAAAATAACTATTGCCTTAAACTCTCCAGAGCTGACAGCGGCACTTACATGTTCGAAGTGCGTTTTATGCCTAGCAGAGCAATGAAAGAGAATGAATCTTACGACTAATAAGATTCGAGAAGGCAAATTAATAGTTGTTTCCTGCCTTTGAGCACAACCAATAAGACCGAAATAAAAATGCTGTATTATAGATTCTTACAATTAAAAAATCAAAAACCTAGAGCATTCTCAGAGAAAAGCAATACACTAGGAAAGCCTCAAGTCAGGGGGACATTCCCAGCCCCAAGCTACAGGGCTCTGGAGACTCGGAATGGCACTTCTGCTTACAAGAGATTAGTCTGCTCAAAGATAACAGGTGGGCGATCTCCCCATTCCCAAATTCGGGTCGCCAGCCACCAATGGGGAGATGAGAACACAGGGAAGCAGTTGTTGCCTCTGGAATAGCTGCCGTAGACAGAAGATGTACAGAGTGAGCTATAGATAGAAAGAATGCGTTTCCCCGCGAGGCCAGCGGCATTCCTAGCACTTACGCCGAGCGAGTTATACGTGCGGCTTCTCGGGCACTGCAGGACCCGCGACTCTGGTGCTACGGTCGGGGGGAGGGGACGCGGAGAAACAGAAGGGGAAAGGTTGGCTGCCCAGCCGCTCACAGAAGCCGCAGCCCAAGGAGGGCCGGGCGCCGTGAAGGGCAAAGGGAGGGGCGGCGGGCGACCGGGGTAGGGCCGAGGCAGCTGGGTGAGGAGCAGGCAGTCTCAGCGACTCCGCCTCGCGCGGGTTCCTGGGCACACCCGGGACCCCACCGGGCCGTGCGCGCACTCGTCCCAGGTGGGAGCGGACCGTACCACTGGCCCATTTCCGGGAGGCTCGACCCGCCCGCCCCGACCGCTAGTCTCGCGAGAGCGTGGGCACCGCACCGTCTCAGTCCGCTCCGGGCCGGGGGACCTGGAGCTGGCTGCGGCGGAGGCCGGGAGCTGCGCTTTCTCCCCGCCACGGGGAAGGTGTAGCGGCCAAGGCGCGGCCTTCCTTTAACAGCCTGCGAGTTCACGGTTGCACATTAAAATCCCGCGGTACCGGCTGTGAGCTAGGTTGAGCTGCACAGTAGAATCTTTTGGTGGGAAGGGCTGAATGGTGAGGGGCAAACGACCTGGCTTCTGGTGCCTTTTGTACCACCACGTGTTTTGTTTCTTTGTTCTGATAATTTTTACTTAGCCTAAGTTCTCAGAGCCCTGATTTCTAAGTGTCTAAAATAAGGGGCCGTGACAGTGACATTCCATCCAACACGTGTCCATCATTTTTTTTTTTTTTTTTGAGATGGAGTCTCGCTGTTGCCCAGGCTGGAGTGCAGTGGCGCGATCTCGGCTCACTGCAGGCTCCGCCCCCCGGGGTTCACGCCATTCTCCTGCCTCAGCCTCCCGAGTAGCTGGGAATACAGGCGCCCGCCACCACGCCCAGCTAATTTTTTTGTATTTTTAGTAAAGACGGGGTTTCACTGTGTTAGCCAGGATGGTCTCGATCTCCTGACCTCGTGATCCGCCCACCTCGGCCTCCCAAAGTGTTGGGATTACAGGCGTGAGCCCCCGCGCCCGGCCTCTACGTGTCCATCATTTCTAGTGCTAACAGACAAGACACATGTTCCTGAATGCAGACCCAGTAGGTAAGGTGTGGCCAGTTTGCAAACCATCGAGAGTGCAAACACCACTGATACTTAACGGTATCCAGGTGTACCTAATGTACACTAGATAGACCCGGAGATCGTCTGAGATTAAGCTGCACTTATGTTAGGCCAGTAACTCAGAACTTTTTGCAGATGCTTAAGGAGATTTAATGCCTGAGGGTAAAGGAAAACCCATCCTCCAGGGCTTTTGGAGGGCTCCTAATGGTCATGAGAAAATGGACGGAAGATTTGGTTAACTAAGACTTGTGGGGTGTGGAGAAGATTCTTGCATTCTTTCTTGTGGGATGACTGTAGGTCCAAAGAGGATATAGGTTAAAAAAAAAACCCATACTGTAGTATTTGTTTGTTTCTATAGATTTCTGAGAATGGCTAGTTGCAAATGGTCCGTAACTGACTTTGGGAACCCACAGCTCATTTTCTGGCCCCTACTATTTGCCAGGCACATAAGGTGCTGGGAATGCAGCAATAAAACAGTCAGTGCCCTCAAGGAGCTCCTACATTTTATTGGTGGGAGACAGATAAATTAAATAAATTATACAGGATATAATATATCCTATATAATAAGAAGGATATATTATATCCTATATATATAATAGGAAGGGGGAAGTGTGGAAGAGTAAGCAGAGAGAGGTTTGCATTTCTAAATATAACGTTCAGTAAAGTGATGCCAAACTACGAGAAAGAAGAAGTCTAAGGTAGAGGGTTACATGTAGAGGTATAGGAAGTACAAAGGCCATGAGGCAGGAGCATACTTGGTGAACCGAAGAAGGTCACCACAGCTGAGGGAAGAAGGGAGTGGTAAGAGATTAGGACAGACAGATGGGGCAGGAGAAGGGGTCAGGAGCACAGATGGGTAACCAGATCTTTTAAGGCTTTGTATTCCATTGCAAGGACTTGGGCTTTTAAACTTTAGAAAAAAGGCCATGGAGGCCGGGCGCGGTGGCTCACGCCTGTAATCCCAGCACTTTGGGAGGCGGAGACGGGCGGATCACGAGGTCAGGAAATCGAGACCATCCTGGCTAACACGGTGAAACCCCGTCTCTACTAAAAATACAAAAAATTAGCCGGGCGCGGTGGCAGGCGCCTGTAGTCCCAGCTACTCGGGAGGCTGAGGCAGAAGAATGGCGTGAACCTGGGAGGCGGAGCTTGCAGTGAGCCGAGGTCGCGCCACTGCACTCCAGCCTGGGCGACAGAGCGAGACTCTGTCTCAAAAAAAAAAAAAAGAAAAAAAGAAAAAAAGCCATGGAGGTTTTGAACAGAGGAGTGACATAATCTGATTGACCTTTTAAAAGGATCGCTCCACAACTTTATGGGAAATAGTTGAATAAACTGTAGAGTGTAGCAAGGAAGGAAGCAAGGAGACCAGTTAAAAGGCTATTTTAGTTATCCAAGCAAGAGAATGTGACTTGTATGTGTTTTGTGTGTGTCGGGGGGTTGAGGGTGATGGGGGGGAGGTGGTATAGCAGGTGGTGTAGTTGCTGAATTCTGGACTATTTTGAAGGTAGAACCTACAGGATTGGCTAGTGGAGAAAGGAGTCAAGGATGACTCCAAGGTTTTTGGCCTGAACGAGCAGAAAGCACTGTCCAATAGAAATATTGAGTGCCACATAGGTCATTTAAAATTTTCAAGTAGCCACATTAAAAAAAGTTTTTTAAATACAAAAATTAGCCAGGCGTGGTGGCACATGCCTGTAGTCCCAACTACTGTGGAGGCTGAGGCAGGAGAATCGCTTCAACCTGGGAGGTGGAAGTTGCAGTGAACCCAGATTATGTCACTGCACTTCAGCCTGGGTGATAGAGCGAGACTGTCTCAAAAAAAGAAAAGAAAAAAGAAAAGAAAAGATAGTTTTTTGAAAAAGGTAAAATTAATTTTAGCAATATAATTTACTTAATATATCCAAGACATCATTTCAACATATAACCAGTAGAAAAAGTTACTTTATTTTATTTTATTTTACTTTTTGAGACAGGGTCTCATTGTCACCCAGGCTGAAGTGCAGTGGTGCAATCATGGCTCACTGCAGCCTCAACCTCCTCCCTCAGCCTTCCTCATCCATTCCCAGTAGCTGGGACTACCAGATGCATTACATTTGGTAAAAGTATTATTTCATAAAACTTCTATTTCTGTTACTTATGTTTTGGTGTACTGAGTCATGTATTCTTACTGGAAGGATTATGGTTAAAAACAAGATTGAAAGTGATTGTTCTAGATTGCATGCTGTGTAAAATGATAATTCATGATTATGAAGTGGTGCCTGGTGTTGAATCCCAGCTCTGCCACTAACTAGCTGTGAAGCTTTGGATGGTACTCAACCTCTTTGGGCCTTGGTTTTTCCAACTGTAAAATGGGGATGAAAGTAGTATCTATTGTTAAGTAAATGAGGGCTTAGAACTGTGCCTGATAGAGACTAAGTACTAGTGTACATACATATGTTAGCAGAGTGAGGCCCTGACCATGTTGTGAAAACAGATCACATTTATGTTTGTCTTCAAGTTCTCCCTTTCCATGTCCCCTCCCACTTTCAGTCTCTCCTATAACTATCTCATTACACTGCCCTCCTGTTGATCACTGTTCTCCAGGGCTCCAAAATTAGCCTTTCTTGCTGTCCTTTCTCCAGTAAAACTCTCACTTTAATGCCCAGTGTTGCAATTAGATATAAGGAGTAAAAGAGATTGATGACATCAATTCCTTTAGTAGTGATTTATTCTCATACAAATGCTTGAATTTTACAAGATGTGTAAATCCAAATCATCTTAATCTTGGAAATTTCATATTTTGAATGAAAATGAAGACTGCTAAGTAATGGAACCATGATTAATATGATGTGCCTCTAAGATTAATTTTACAAGCTACACAGTCTCCTTTTTGAAAAAGAAAAGTCACATTATTGTGCTATTTGTGAAGTTCTTGGAATGCCAATGAATTTGCAGTCTAGGGCTACAGTGGTGCCATGTGCAGCCTTCATTTTAATGCACATTTGTCATGTGCCTGTCCTGTGCATGACAGTGATCTATATATACACAATAATCTCATGCTGTAGTTGTCAGGAGAAGGCTCGCCTTGAGGAACATCTGATGGATAACCTCAACTATTTGGCAGTGACTCTAGTGCTTTCTAAAACATTGATGTTAATGCATTTGGGGAGTGGGAGGAGGACTGTATTTGGAAAAGACCTTCTCCAGCGTTGTGTGTATGTGTGTATGCTTTCTGAAAGGAAAAGAGTTATTTGGGTTATTATTTATAATTAGGTCCCAATCCTGTGACCTTGTGGATCTGAAATGGATGGGGCTGCCTTATATTTGGTTTTTATATTCTTTGGCATTTTCTGTGCACTTTTTTTTATAGTGCACCATTATTATCATGTCATAATTTTACTTTGTAAAATTTGGAGTTGTGTTTTCAGAATCCCTTCTAAATTGAACAACTTATTTTGTGCTTCTGAAATATCCAGATACAGCCAGTGAGAAGCAAAAGGGAAGCTGGGAAAAGAAATAGAGTTGAAGCTGGAGAAGTGGAAGACTTGAATATAATGACACAGAGGTATGGAAAATCGGAGAGAGATTTTTTTTTAAATGAGATAGAAAGCAGACTTTAAAGGCAAACAAATCTTGGATTCGTTTTAATCACTCTGAATCACAATTCATTCACCCATAAGATGGAGAGAACAAGACCTCACTTGCAAGTTTGGCATGAAGATTAGAAGAAAAAAAGAAAGCATTTGAAGCATCTATTCTAGCACTTAGCATATGGTAGACTTTTAATAATAGTTTTTTTAAAAAAGAAGGGGTTACATCTAGTTGTCCTTGCTGGGTTCAAGATGGTAGTCAGACAAATCAGATGAAGGCCAAAGGTTCCAGAAAGTTTCTTACTTTATGAAGAGGGGATATAAGAGTGAATTCAGAGAGCAAAATCAGAGTTTCAGCCCGAATTAGAAAACAGAGAAAAGGCAGAACCTAAGAATGAAATGAGGATTAGTCAGTATACAATAAATATTTATTAGAAAATGTATTGAGATGTACATAAATAGTGGTAAATATAGTTGTATTTCTATTCAAAACAAAACTTGAGCTCTTAGAGTTTGCATAGGAAAAGTCCTTTAAAAATTCCTAATCATGGATATAATAAATTAGTCAAAAACAATGTATGGAATGCTTTGCATGCATGACAGGAGGACACTCAAGAGGCTTTTTTTGGTGGTGATCTTTCCTTTTTTCTTAGAGTAGATCTTTAAAATGTTGTTTGGCCCCAATTTAAAAACGAAATCATTTACTCTTGCAAATAAATTTAGCTGCTTGTTGTTGGGAGCAAGCCTCCCAAAGTCTGGCCATAAACTGGCCCCAAAACTGGCCATAAATAAAATCTCTGCAGCAATGTAACATGTCCATAATGGCCATAACGCCCAAGCTGGAAGGTTGTGGGTTTACGGGAATGAGGGCAAGGAACACCTGGCCCGCCCAGGGCGGAAAACTGCCTAAAGGCATTCTTAAGCCATAAACAAAAGCCTGAGGATCTGTGTCTTAAGGGCGTGTTCCTGCTGCAGTTAACTAGCCCAACCTATTCAATTAATTCGGCCCATCCCTTCATTTCCCTTAAGGGATACTTTAGTTAATTTAATATCTATAGAAACAATGCTAATAACTGATTTGCTGTTAATAAATATGTGGGTAAATCTCTGTTTGGGGCTCTCAGGTCTGAAGGCTGTGAGACCCCTGATTTCCCACTCCACACCTCTGTATTTCTGTGTGTGTGTCTTTAATTCCTCTAGTTCCGCTGGGTTAGGGTCTCCCCTACCGAGCTGGTCTCGGCAGCTTGTTAAAATTGTGAGCTCCAGAGTTTCCATAAATGAGGGCTTAGGGTTGGCAGTCTAGTTGAAGAGAAAAGACCAGGAAAGGGGGACTTCAAGCTGATTTGCTGTATTTGTTAGCATCACCTCAGCTGCAGATGGCAGGAACACACACACAACAAAAGTGGCTTAAACAAGAGCCACTCTCACATATTTTCTCTCACATAAAAGTGTAGAGGATGCTGGGCCCAGTGGCTCACCCCTGTAATCCCAGCACTTTGGAAGGCCCAGGTGGGAAAATCTTACTGGAGGTTAGGAATTTGAGACCAGCCTGGCCCACATGGCAAAACTTGGTCTGTACTAAAAATGCAAAAATTAGCCTGGCCTGCTGGTGTGTGTCCCTGTAATCTCAGCTACTCAGGAGGCTGAGGCAGGAGAATTCCTTGAACCCAGGAGGCAGAGGCTGCAGTGAGCCGAGATCATGCTACTGCACTCCAGCCTGGGCGACAGGCAGGGTGAGACTCCGTCTCGAAAAAAAAAAAAGGCTAGCGGTAAGCTCTTCAAAGCTGGTGAGGCAGCTCTGTAAAGTCATCAGGAACCCAGGCTCCTTTCAGCCCATAGCTTCCTCCCTTTTGTGTTGTGGATCTCATCTTCGTTGTACAATAAGCCTGCCAGAACTCCAGCTGTCATATCCAAATTCAGGCATCAGGGTGGAAGAAGAGAAAAAGAAGGGCGAACCTTCTTCCTTTAAGGATAATTATTGAAAATACTATACATTTCTGCTTGTCTCATGTTAATTAAAACTTAATCCCAATATACATACAAATGTAACCTTTATGTAGGCGGCAATGAGACTAGCTAAAACCCAGGTTTTGTTCAGGAAAGAAAGAATAATTTTGGTAGACAACTAGTAGTCTCTGACACAGTTTGCGTGGTATTTTATTTTAAAATTTAATTGTTATCAAAGTGATACAGTTTGCAGCATGAGAATGGAAGGCTCTTGGAGGAATGCCTCCAAGGGATGGGGGTTGGGGAGAGACTGATTATTTAATGAGCTTGACCACATTGAAAAAAAAAAGTCCTGTTGGAGAATGAAGCTTTAGATCTGTCAGACAAATGAGTTTGCTAAAACTAAACTCTAGAACTGGGCCAACTTTCTCCCAGTCACAGAAGGACTGGAAGAATCATGCTTGGTCACTTCATGGTCACTCTTAAAAAAGAAGAGGGATAGAGGTGAGCCAAGCTCACAGTTATTCTTCCCCAATTTCCCAACCAGAGAAATCACTTCTCCTCCTCAGGAATGGAGCAAGTTAAAGGGCAAAGAAAATCCAAGATATTGTTTTGGGACACTCTCTCTTCAAAGAAAACAGGAATTAGGGAAAAGTATTTTCATCAAACATAATATAAGTCATTTAACCTCTTTTAGCCACTAATTCCTCAGCTGTTATTTATCTACCAAGGATCACAAAAATAAAATGTCTGAAATGTTTTGAAAATAATACATGCTCTATAAATGGTAACAACTAATATTAATGAGCTTTTAAGAGGTGCCAGGTACTGTTCTAAGTTAACTCAATTTCCAGAAGAACACTATTATTACCCCCACTATAAAGACAAGGAAACTGAGTCCCCAAAGTTATGTAACTTGTTTAAGATCACATAGTGAGCAAGTGAAGGAATGTGACTTCAATTGCATGCTCAGTGATTCTGTTCGGTAAACCCTACATCTGAGGCACTGATGCTACGTCCATGGCCTGGTAATCAATAAGGTTTTATAAATTGAATTGGAATGTTGTTGAGTTCATATATGGCTATGCCAACAGTGAGTCTGTTTTCTTGATTCTAGGATATTCTCGCTAATCTAAGACTCTATCATCTTAGATATCTCCTTCAGGAAGTCTCTGCCTGCTGTGCCCTCCCTCCCATGGGTCTAGGTTAGGTGCTCCCTGGAGCTCCTTTGCTGTGGATATGTTGTGCCATGTTGTGTAATAACTCATTATCCCACTAGATTTCTTAAGACAGGGCTGTGTTTTCTGTTTCTGGAAAACAGAATTTTAAAATTATTTACACTACTTAGATATACTAAGAAATGTATATTTTATTCTTTTTGTTTGTTTGAAATGAAAGGTCTCACATATTTATTACTGAATCCGGCCTACCAGTGCACAAACAGCACATACACAGAGAAAAAAATATATATTCACAATAAAACATGTCCAACTGTCCAGATAGTGGTGACATTTTCAGCTTGATATGGTAAGATGGTTGTGACCTTGACACAGCATAAATATGTGTGCCATCTCATGTGTAATTCCTTACAGACCCAGCTTGATTCTTCTCCAATGTCTCCTTTTGGAGTTCTACCTGATTTTATTACCAGTTTTCATCTGGATCCACTGGGGGATGGGATGATTTTGCTTTTGTTTCTTGACCAGGAAATGCTTAATCCTGAAAGTCTTGTGAGAAGACATGGCAAGAAGCAGAGTCAAGCACACACCTCGATGGCAGAGAAAGGAAGACGGTATATTTTATTCTTAAAAGCTTCTCCAATTTCCTTTACCATTTCCTAACTGCTAGGTAGGTGTGGGAAAACAAAAATAATTTTAGTGTAATCTGGTTGGAAACTAATTCTGAGCCAATTATTTAAATAATCTCTTTAACCCAGTCTCTTTGAAATCATTGTTCTATTGTTTCGATGCCCCTTTCTCTCTCTACTTTGTTCTAAGAGATGTCTAGTACAAGGAGCAGGATCTCACATGAACTGTTTGCACTGGGGGAGTTGAACTCTGTGACCTTGAACTGGTCATTGTGCAGGGGCTGGCATCACCTAATGTATATCTGTCTAGTCCTGTTCCTGGTTATCCTGTTGGCACAAACTATTGATGTCTGTAGCTGATAACTTCCTGGTCATTCTTTCTTGGCTTGGCCAGAGTCTAAAGGCATCCTCCTCCCCTACTGTCTCAGCCTTTCTTGATCCTACTTTCACTGCAGACCCCTCTCTGAGTACCTAAAATGTTCTCTGCCTGGTCCAAGGCCCAAGACATCCATTTGATAAGCCTTTGCTGGAATCACCTCAACTCTGTCATGGTGGATCTATAAAATGTGTACTGGAGCTGAAACCCAGGTCCTATCTGTAACTGATCTTGCTTTACCCTCTTAATCATTCTAGGATCCCTCTTTTTGGAGCCCCCCCAACCCCCGCACCCTTTTTGCCCAGTATAGCATTCTACAACCAGAGTTCAGAACAGGGAGCAGAACAAAAAGCCCTGTGTGCATTCAGTAAACACTGTGTTTGCTGTGTACTGAGCACTGTTCTATGCACTGGGGATACAGTAATGAACAAAAGACACAAAAATCCTTGCCTGCATGGAATTTATAATCTAGTAATCCCCTCAACCTATCTGACTTGCTTCTATCATGACACATCAGACCGTTTCCTTCGCCTCCTCTTTTCTTTAGGTTTTCTCATCTTTACAGTCTTTCAAACCTCTTCTTAAGAGAATGGGTTTCCTTTAGAAATTTTTTTGTTTCTAAAAAACGCCCATAGTCTTGCTGCAAAATCCTATTTTGTTTTTTTTTTTTTTTTTTTTTTTTTTGAGACGGAGTCTCGCTCTTTCACCCAGGCTGGAGTGCAGTGGCGCGATCTCGGCTCACTGCAAGCTCCGCCTCCCGGGTTCACGCCATTCTCCTGCCTCAGCCTCTCCGAGTAGCTGGGACTACAAGGCGCCCGCCACCATGCCCGGCTAATTTTTTTTTTTGTATTTTTAGTAGAGACGGGGTTTCACCGTGGTCTCGATCTCCTGACCTCGTGATCCGCCCGCCTCGGCCTCCCAAAGTGCTGGGATTACAAGCGTGAGCCACCGCGCCCGGCCGCAAAATCCTATTTTGAATGTCAGGTGTTAAACATTAACTCTCCTTCCTCTATGCATTTATTTTATAACAATCCAAATCTCCTACAGAGGCAGATGGGTGCCTTAGACTGAATGGAGAAAGTCTTGCATATTGCAAAGGCAAATAAGAAAGTGCATTAATATCTTTAGAAATACTAACTTCATTATATCAGAAACAATAATGCACCATTGCCCCCTTCCAAACTCCTGGCAACTACTCCTTTCTGTCTCTATGATGTTGATAACTCTAGGTACCTCGTATAATAAAACCATACAGTAGTTTTTGTTACTGATTTATTTCACTTAGCAAATTATTGAGGTTCATCCATGTTGTAGCATGTGATAGTATTTCTTTTCTCTTTCTTTTTTTTTTTTTTTTTTGACAGGATCTCACTCTGTTGCCTAGGGTGGAGTGCAGTGGCATGATCTTGACTCACTGAAGCCTCATCCTTCCAGGCTCAAGTGATCCTCCCCCTCAGCCTCCCAAATAGCTGGGACTATAGGCTCATGCCACCATGCCTAGCTAATTTTGTTTATTTTTATTTATTTATCTTGTTGAGATGAGTTCTCATAATGTTGCCCAGGCCTGTCTCGAACTCCTGGACTCAAGCAATCCTCCCACCTACCTGGGCCTCTCAAAGTGCAGGGATTACAGGCATGAGCCACCATGCCTGGCCTAGAATTACTTTTTTAAGGCTGTCTAGTATTCCGTTTTGTGTACATACCACATTTAGTCATCTGTTAATGGACATGTGGTTTGCTGTTGGCTCTTATGAATAATGCTATTATGAACGTAAGTGCATTAGTTTGTTTTCACACTGCTGATAAAGACATACCCGAGACTGGGTGGGTAATTTATACAGGAAAGAGGTTTAATGGACTTACAGTTCCATGTGGCTGGGGAGGCCTCACAATCATGGAAGGCAAGGAGGAGCAAGTCACATCTTACATGGATGGCAGTAGGCAAAGAAAGAGCTTGTGCAGGGAAACTTCCCCTTATAGAACCATCAGATCTCGTGAGACTTATTCACCAACATACGAACAGTAGGGAAAGACCTGCCCCCATGATTCAATTACTGCCCACCGGGTCTCTCTCACAACATGTGGAAATTCAGCATGAGATTTGCGTGGGGACACAGCCAAACCATATCAGTGGGTATACAATGATCTCTTTGAGATCATACTTTCAATTCTTTTGCGTACATGCCCAGAAGTAGAATTGCTGGATCATATAGTAATTCTATTTTTAACTTTTTGAGTAACCACCATAATGTGTTCAACAGTGGCGTAACATTTTATCTTCCCATCAACAGTGCACAAAGATTTCAATTTCTCCAAATCCTTACCAACACTTATTTTCTATTTTTTGTTTTTTTTTGTGGTAGCCATCCTGGTAGTTGTGAGATGGTATCTCATTGTGTTTTTGATTTTCATTTCCCTAATGGGTAGTGATGTTGAACATTTTTTTATGTGCTTACTGGCCATTTGTAAATCTTTTGGAGACATGTCTATTTAAGTCCTCTGCCCACTTTTGAATTTTTGTTGTTGTTGTTGAGTTTTAGATTAGTTCATTACATATTCTAGATATTAATCCCTTGTCAGATGTATGATTTTAAAATATTTTGTCCCATTCTGTAGGCTCTCTTTTCATGCTATTGATAGTGTCCTTTGAAGCACAAAAGTTTTACATTTTAATGAAATCCAATCAATCTATTTGCTTTTTGCCTGTGTCTTTGGTGTCATATTCATTGCCAAATTCAATATCATGAAGTTTTGCCCTATATTTTCTTCTAAGAATTATATAGTTTTAGCTCTTTTGTTAGGTCTATGATTCATTTTGGATTAATTTTTGTATATGGGGTTAGGTAACAGTCCATTTTCATTATTTTGCATGTGGCTATTCAGTTTTCCCAGCACTATTTGCTGAAAAGACTGTCCTTTCCCCACCGAATGGTCTTGGTACTGTTGTTGGAAAACATTTGACTACATATACTGGGGTTTATTTCTGGGCTGTCTATTCTATTTCATTTGTCTATCTATATATCTGTCTTTATGCCAGTACCACACTGTTTCAATTACCAAAGTTTCGTAGTAAGTTTTAAAATCAGGAAATGTAAGTCCTCCAATTTTGTTCTTCTTTTTCAAGATTGTTTTGGCTATTCAGGGTCCCTTAAGATTCCATATGAATATTAAAACTGATTTTTCTATATCTGTAAAAAAAAAAAAGGTCAATCTGTAGATCACTTTGAGTAGTACTGACATTTTGACAATATTAATCTTCTAATCCATGAACCATGGGATGGTTTTCCATTTATTTATATCTTTCTTAATTTCTTTTAGCAATGTTTTATAGTTTTCAGTGTACAGGTCTCTTCTCGGTTTAGTTAATTCCTAAGTTTTTAAATGCTATTTTAAATAGAATTGTTTTCTTAATTTCCTTTCAGATTGCTCATTGTTAGTGTATCAAAATGCAACTGATTTTTGTGCATTGACTTTGTATCCTGCTGCTTTGCTGAATTCATTTATTCTAACTGTGTGTGTGTGTGTGTGTGTGTGTGTGTGTGTGTGTGTGGTATCTTTAGAGTTTCCTACATATCACATCTGTGAACAGAGATAATTTTACTTGTTCCTTTTCAATTTGGATGAACCTTTTATTTATTTATCTTGATCAATTGTTCTGTCTAGGACTTTCAGTATGTTGAATAGAAGTGGTGGAAGTGGTTATCCTTGCTTTGTTCCTGACCTTAGAAGAAAAGTTTTCAGTCTTTCACTATTGAGTATGATGTTTGCTGTAGATTTTTTTACATATGGCTTTTATTATGTTGAGGTAGTTTTCTTCTAGTTTGCTGAGTGTTTGTATCATGAAAGGATGTTGAATTTTGTCAAAAGCTTTCTCTGCATCAATTGAGATGATTTTTTTTTTGTTTAATCTTTTTTTTTTGAGACAAAGTTCTCACTCTGTTGCCCAGGCTGGAGTGCAGTGGCATGATCTTGGCTCACTGCGACCTCTGCCTCCCGGGTTCAAATGATTCTCCTGCCTCAGCTTCCTAAGTAGCTGGGACTACAGATGTGCACCACCACGCCTGGCTAATTTTTGTATTTTTAGTAGAGACAGGGTTTCACCATGTTGGCCAGGTTGGTCTTGAACTCCTGACCTCAAGTGATCCGCCTGCCATGGCCTCCCAAAGTGCTGGGAATACAGGCGTGAGCTACGGTGCCCGGCCTCTTTATTTTTTAAAGAATACACATTTTCTTTTCCTTTTTGAAGTATCACAGGAAAGGCTAAAGGGCTTGATTTTGCTATATCTTATAGCAGCATGGTAAATTTATGGTTAGTGTAGTGCTAACCATGATGCATTTCCTGTCTTTTCAAAAGCAGCCTCTTCTCATTAACTTTGGTTAGGGTTTTTTTTTTCCTCAGTTTTGAATAGGAATTGATTTGACAGCTGATTTTGTGTGTCCTTTGCCCAGCTCAGAAGGGTGGAAAACAAACCTGTCAAAACAAAGCTCTCAGAGTGGCAGAATTCCTAAGAATGCATCAGGTATCCTGAACTAACAATTAAACGTCTGTCCTACTAGAGGGTGAGCTTATTGAGAGGGGAAAATATCTTTTCTCCGGAATCCCCAGCACCTAAAACATTGCCTGTTGTATAGAAAACACTCAATAACATCTTGAGAAGGAATCCAAGAACAGTGTATCTCTTGCTCTTTCTTCCCTCTCCTTTCCCCAAGAAAGAGTACATCAAACTCAGTAACTTCCATATAGTTAGTTTACTGTGAAGTATAAATATGAAAACATTCAAGTTCTACAAATAGTGCAAAAGTGAGCAGTTATGACATTTGACAAAGTATTGTTGAATTGAAAGGTTTAGAGTTTGGTATTAAGAAAGGACTGTACTCTCTCATGTACTCCATGTTGTAATTGATTGCTTTCTTTTTCCAAAGCTATATAGACTCATGTGTTACCCACTTCTTTTTTTTCTTTTTTTTTTTGAGACGGAGTTTTCACTCTCGTTGCCCAGGCTGGAGTGCAATGGCGCGATCTCGGCTCACCGCAACTTCCGCCTCCCAGGTTCAAGCAATTCTCCTGCCTCAGCCTCCCGAGTAGCTGGGATTACAGGCATGCACCACCATGCCTGGCTAATTTTGAATTTTTAGTAGAGACAGGGTTTCTCCATGTTGAGGCTGGTCTGGAACTCCTGACCTCAGGTGATGATCTGCCTGCCTCAGCCTCCCAAAGTGCTGGGATTACAGGCGTGAGCCACTGCGCCCAGCCAATCCACTTCTTAAATGTTAAGTTGATAGATTGTCTGAAGGTACATGGCTAACCAGTAATTAAAGCCTGAATTGGAAAATAAAAGTACTTTGTCTAACCTCTCAAAGCAGGGCATTATTTCATATAGGTCATCACACAGTAGATTGTGTGAAAATAAAAATAGATGAAGTATAATCTATGAGTGATACCTGTATAGATTCTCAGTTTGATGACCAACGCAACCTAACTTTCCAGAGCACTTGAAAAAAGTATTCCACGGCCGCTCAAGTAAACTTAGGGGAAAGGTCAGTGGTGTAACTACAAAGGCCAATCTATTTTAACTACCTAAGGTTTAAAAAAAGCCCTCTTCTCAATTTACAGTGACTATGGGAGTCATTTTCCTGCTTACACAGTGATAAAGGGTTTGTATATCTTAAATGTAACATAGTAAAAACTCAACAGAGTTGAGTTTTAATTAATCAGCACTTTGGAAAGTTTATTCCATGAATGTGGGGAAAAGAAAGAGAGATCAGACTGTTACTGTGTTTATGTAGAAAGAAGTAGACATGAGACTCCATTTTGTTCTGTACTAAGAAAAATTATTCTGCCTTGAGATGCTGTTAATCTGTAACCCTACCCCCAACCCTGTGCACCCTGTGCTGGCAGAGACATGTGCTGTGTTGACTCAAGGTTTAATGGATTTAGGGCTATGCAGGATGTGCTTTGTTAAACAAGTGCTTGAAGGCAGTATGCTTGTTAAAAGTCATCACCACTCTATCTAATCTCAGGTACCCAGGGACACAATACACTGCGGAAGGCCGCAGGGACCTCTGCCTAGGAAAGCCAGGTATTGTCCAAGGTTTCTCCCCATGTGAGAGTCTGAGATATGGCCTCATGGGAAGGGAAAGACCTGACCATCCCCCAGCCTGACACCCGTAAAGGGTCTGTGCTAAGGAGGATTAGTAAAAGAGGAAGGCCTCTTTGCAGTTGAGATAAGAGGAAGGCATCTGTCTCCTGCTCCTCCCTGGGCAATGGAATGTACCTGATTGTATGTTCCATCTACTGAGATAGGAGAAAACCGCCTTAAGGTTGGAGGTGAGACATGCTGGCGGCAATACTGCTCTTTAATGTACCAGATATGTTTATGTATGTGCACATCAAAACACAGCACCTTTTCTAACCTTGTTTATAACACAGAGACATTTGTTCACATGTTTTCCTGACCCTCTCCCCACTATTACCCTATTGTCCTGCCACAGCCCCCTCTCCCAGATGGTAGAGATAATGATCAATAAATACTGAGGGAACGGCCGGGCGCAGTGGCTCACGCTTGTAATCCCAGCACTTTGGGAGGCCGAGGCGGGCGGATCACGAGGTCAGGAGATCGAGACCAAGGTGAAACCCCGTCTCTACTAAAAATACAAAAAAATTAGCCGGGTGTGGTGGCGGGCGCCTGTAGTCCCAGCTACTCGGAGAGGCTGAGGCAGGAGAATGGCGTGAACCTGGGAGGCGGAGCTTGCAGTGCGCCAAGATTGCGCCACTGAACTCCAGCCTGGGCAACAGAGCGAGACTCTGTCTCAAAAAAAAAAAAAAAAAAATACTGAGGGAACTCAGAGACCGGTGCTGGTGCGAGTGAGCGCTGGTCCCCTGGGCCCACTCTTCTTTCTCTGTACTTTGCCTCTGTGTCTCTTTCTTTTCTCAGTCTCTACTTGACGAGAAACACCCACAGGTGTGGAGGGGCAGGCCACCCCTTCACATGAACATAGAATACATGTTCTGTCAAGGTAAATAATTACTTCATTGGTTACATGAAAAATACTAATATGTTTTTATTTTCTATTTTTAAAAAAGCATTTTACTGGAAATAATTTATACAGAGAATGAAACATAATAAGGTTACATATTAAAAATATATGAGGCCTAAATTTGATAATAATGGTATTTTGAAGTACAAATGTATGAAATATACATTAAATTCGGAACCAGTTCAAAATTTAGCCTTTGAACTGATTTGCAAATCATGCCATTTTTATTTAACCTGTTCTGTAGGATACATCTTGACTTATCTCTTTCCTTTTTTTTTGAGACAGAATCTTGCTCTGTTGCACAGGCTGGAGTACAGTGGTGTGACCTCGGCTCACTGCAGCCTCCACCTCCCAGGTTCAACCAATTCTTTTGCCTCAGCCTCCTGTGTTGCTGGGATTACAGGCACCTGCCACTGCACCTGGCTAATTTTTGTATTTTTTAGTAGAGATGGGGATTTGCCACGTTGGTCAGGCTGGTCTCGAACTCCTGACCTCAGGTGATCCGCTTGCTGGGTGAGCCACTGCACCTGGCCCTTGACTTATCTCTTTCCTTCTCAAGGCTTTTGATATTATAAAATAATTTTTATGTTGTAAAATAAAACTTAAAAAGTCATAAAAATTTGAGATACTTTCTAGTTCTCTCATGTTATATCTTAATCGTAAAACTAAAATCAAAATGTCGGCTGGGCTCGGTGGCTCATGCCTGTAATCCCAGCACTTTGGGAGGCCGAGGTGGGCGGATCACGAGGTCAGGAGATCGAGACCATCCTGGCTAACACAGTGAGACCCCGTCTCTACTAAAAATACAAAAAAAACTAGCCGGGCGAGGTGGCGGGCGCTTGTAGTCCCAGCTACTCAGGAGGCTGAGGCAGGAGAATGGCGTGAACCTCGGAGGGTGGAGCCTGCAGTGAGCGGAGAACGCGCCACTGCACTCCAGCCTGGGCAACAGCGAGACTCCATCTCAAAAAAAAAAACAAAGATGATTTTTATTTTTCTGGAGGCAAAGCATTACCTTTAGCTTCCAAGGAACACATTTGCTCTATGATCAACCTGACGAATTTTTTTTCCTCCCATGGCATCTCCCTTAAGAACATTGATATATTGAAGTTCGTTTATTGTTGAATTCTATCAGAAAAGGCAAGTTGCCCACTAATTTCAATATTGCATATTTTTAGGTAGCTTTAGAGTACTTTTTAAATAAAAAATACCACAGACAAAGACTACTTGGTAGCTTTCTCTGTCAAGTCCAACTTTTTGTTTTGTTTGACTTTTCACAACATAATAGAAATGTTGGGACCTTAGAAATTTCATCTCTTCCAGCAGTAGCTATATTTTCTGTGTCTTAGCCATAGGTCTTCTGTTATTTTATTGTACAACTCTAAGCCAATTAAGGGGAAAAACTCTCTATTGGGCATTTTCTCCTTTCTGTTTTTTTAGCTTTGTTTTCTATTTTCTCCCCCATCTTTGTTATAAAAAGAAAAAAAACCCTCATGGAACATGTCACCATTTTGGAATTAGGTATTTATATATACTAATTTTGCTTATGTATCAGAAGTCACATTTAGAAATATTCTCTGTAAGTTAAGCTTAAACCATTTTAGCTGGTAAGTGCCAACAACATTATGGTTTGTTTCATAAGAATCCTCTTCACTTTGAAGCCATATCCTTTGTTTCTTCATTTTCTCTAAAAACCACACAGGATGATGAAGAAATAAAATGAGAGAAGTCTGCTGAAATATATGCACAAGCTATTCTAAATGTCATTTATTGAGTGATACATAGAATTTCATAACAAGGAGTGGCATTGTCTGAAAGTGTCTCCTGTAGCTCACTCTTGGTTACCTGAACCAATGGACTACCTAGAACCAGGAATTATTCTTCAACTGGTTGAAGAAGCCATGCTTAAACTCAACTTCCTAGAAAACTGATGGCATTATTTCACCCTCTTGCAGGAGCTACAACTTCCCTTGGTCCCCACTGTTCTTGGGTGCTGGACAGTTAGCTTTCAGTCACCTCCTCCAACTTGCTAACTGCCAACCCAGACTGCCGAATGTTCAAGTTGTCTGATTATCTCTTCTGATAAAGTTACTTGCTCTGTAAGAAAGGAGAGCAGCAGTGGGGTGGTGCCCCTTCCCTGGAATACTAGACTGAGTCTCCATCAGATAATCCTGGCGCCTGCATACTGCTTCATGGGAACAGTGGGAAAATCAAAGGACCTGTAAATTGTTTTGTTGCTGACCCCTTGAGTTTGTCTATTTCTTAAACTTTATAAAGTGATATTGTAAAATTCATCCTGAGCTCTGGTGAACCTCAGGTGGCCATCACAAAGAGACCCATCTTGCACAACAATTTTACTGGTGATAATCAAAGCTTTGTCCTGCCTTGGACCCTGAGTACCCTGTTATTAATTAGTGTTGGAACAGTTCATTTAACTGCTCTGTATTTCAGTTTGCATACTTGTAACATGGATTGCAGTCACTAGCTGTATTCATATTTTACCTTGGGGCCTAAAGTTATAGATTATCTTTAATCTCTATATTCAAACTCTCCCTCAATTGCCACTTTAAAAAACAGGCTCAATTTTTCTCCCAATTAAGAGAAAGAAAGAAAAAGAAAATTCTCACTTCATTCCCTCATTCCCTTCTAGCCAATGCCCGAGTTCTTCCTCTTTACAGGCAAACTTTTCAAAAGTTGTCTACACTTGCTGTTTCTGTTTCTGCCTTTACTCACTTCTAAAGTCTCTGTACTCTAATTTTTGCCTATTTCACTTTATGTCAGGATTTCTTGACCTCAGCACTATTGGCATTTGAGGCTGGGGAATTCTATTTTTGTGTGGGGTACCATCCTGTGCATTTTAGGGTATTTAGCAGCACCCCTGGACTTTATCCACTCCATGCCAGTAGCAGTCCTCTCTCCCCAATAGTGACAACCAATAATGTCTTTAGGCATTGCCAAATGACCCCTGCAGGGCAAAAATCACCCCTGGTTGAGAACCATTGCTCAGTCTTTTATAACAACTTCTGCTAAGGTTACTAATGACTTTCACATTGTTAAATCCCATTTCTCATCTTAATATCTCACTGGCATCTGACATTGCCTGCCTGCCTTCCTGCCTGCCTTCCTGCCTGCCTGCCTGCCTGCCTTCCCTTCCTTCCTTCCTTCGTTCCTTCCTTCCTTCCTTCTTTCTCTCTCTCTCTCTTTCTCTCTCTGTCTCTCTTTCTCTCTTTCTCTCTTTCTTTCCACAAAGTCTTTACGCTGCCCAGGCTGGAGTTTAGTGGTACAATCTTAGCTCACTGCAACCTCTGCCTCCCGGATTCAAGTGATCCTCCTGCCTCAGCCTCCCAGGTAGCTGGGATTACAGGCACCCGCAACCACACCTGGCTAATTTTTGTATTTTTAGTAGAGACGGGTTTTCACCATGTTGGCCAGGATGATCTCGATCTCTTGACCTCATGACCCACCCGCTTCGGCCTCCCAAAGTGTTGGGATTACAGGTGTGAGCCACTGCATCTGGCCCCACTACCTCTTCTTTCTTGAAACATTTGCTCTTACCTCCAATGACAATATTTTCTTAATTTTCCTCTTACCTCTTGGATTGTTCTCTCTCTCTCTTACAAAAATTTCATTTGTAGGTTTATCCACTCCTAACTGACATTTAAATGCTGATATTCTCTTCTTCTGCCCTTTGAAAATAATTTAAAAAATGATTCTACTATACTATTTTTAGTTGTACAACCTTGCTATAGTCACTATTTTTTTTCTTATATTTCATTTCTTTCCAGGACAGACATTCCGAATGTAGATATAGTCACTATTTTTATTTGTACAGACTATGCTAGGAAATAGGAGATTTCCTAACTCTAGGAGAATTCAAACAGTATTTTATGTTGGTTGAGTTAATTAAAAGAGAATGAGTGAAGTCAGAGTCTTTGAGTTAAACTATTACAAATTGGAAGAATATATTCAAATTTAAATTCCTGAATTAAATACCTAAAATGTAGACACAATTTTTTCACAACAGACAATAAAAGCAAACATCTTTGTCTTGGAAGCTTGGGATTATATAACAATGAATCGTTTTAGCTTTGAAAATATCACATGAGTATATACTTAAGGGGAGAAATAAGTAAATAAAACAATATATTACAAAAGATCTTGTAAACTCTGAAGAACTCAATTTTATGAGGACATGATACCAAATATTAATCTGACAAGAAAACCTGACTCTGCAAATATGCACATAAGAATATTTTTCTGGCACTGAGGTTACTAGGTTCTTTGAATTGTTAAGAATTATTTTTATATATATTTATTTATTTATGAAATAGGGTCTTGGCCTGTCACCCAGGCCAGAGTGCAGTGGCATGATCATGGCTCACTGCAGCCTTGACTTCTGGGGCTCCAGCAATCCTTCCACCTCAGCCGTCCTGAGTAGCTGGGACCACAGGCACACACCACCATGCTTAGCTAATTTTTGTATTTTTGGTAGAGATGGATTTTCACCATTTTTCCAGGCTGGTCTCAAAATCCTGAGCTCAAATGATCCACCTGCTTCGGCCTCCCAAAGTGTCGGGATTATAGGCGTGAGCCACTGCACCTGGCTGCAAGAATTTTTTGACATTAATAATTTGACAAATACCTTGCCAGATCTAAAGCCTTGAAGAAATATTGACAAAACAGTACTATATTACCATTTGTATTAGTCAGCTAAGGCTGCCATAACAAAATACTACAGACTTTGTGGCTTAAACAACAAAAAATTATTTCTCGTGGTTCTGGAGGCTGGGAAGTCCAAGATCAAGCTGCCAGCCAATTTGATTCCTAGCAAGGGCTGACTTCCTGGCTTGCAGATGGCTGCTTTCTCACTGTGTCATCACATGGCAGAGACAGATAAGTCTAGTGTTTCTTTCTTTTCTTATATGGACACCAGACCTGTCTGATTAGAGCCCCATCCTTATGATCTCATTTAACATTTATCACTTCCTCACAGGCCCTGTCTCCAAATATGGTCAACATAGCATTTTTGGAGAGGACACATTCAGCCCATAACACTATTCAAAAGAAGGAGAGACTATTTTAATTTGGGTGAAAATGCCAAAAGCTTTCAAAGGAGGAGACTTTTAAGACGGGCTCTGAAGGGTTTGGACATGTAGAATGGGATGGGAAATTATACTAGGATTTGGATATTACATGGGGACAGCAGAAGGAATGCAGGATCTGTGTGGGGGTAGTGGGGATTTCAGTTTGATTGACCTCCTAGGATGTGAGAAGAAAGTGAATGAAAAATAGGATGATTTCAAGTCTTTGAGGAAGTTGAATGATAAGCTGTGGAGTTTGTATTTTATTCTGTGAACAACAGGAACCTACTATTTTTAAAAAGAGTGCTATGATCAGAATTACTTTCTAGGAAGATTTAATCTGACAGGGCCTTCAGGTGTATGAAATTGGCAGCTTAGTACTGGTCTGGTTAGGGGGCTATATTAATAGTCAGGAGTTAATGAGAGCCTGATCTATACTAGTGGTACTAAGGTATTCACCAGTGAGTCAAACATCAGCCCTTCCTCAATAAGCCAGCACTCTAATGGGTGAAACATACAAATAAACTAATAATTACAATGTAATGAGACAAGTACTATGATAAGATTCAATTCACCAGAAATATATAACAGTTCTAAACTTGATTACATAATAAAATATCCTCAATATTTACAAACCAAAAATTATATAAATAGAACTGCAGAGAGAAATGGATAAATCCACAGTCACAGTGGAATAGTTCAAGGTAGGTTAAGCAGAGGAAATGTATGAAAGATATAGAAGATTTGAATAACACAAGTAGTTGTATTGACGTAGGCTCAGTATAGAGAAAAGTATTATTGGCTCAGAGAACAAGAGAACTAGAGAACACACATTAATGTTGTTTCTCCTTCCCCCTTGCCCAAATTCTTTTTCACAGTTACCATTCTCTTACTTATCAAATGAAAGGGATACCTCTTATCCATTCAAAATTTTCTTTCTTTTTTTTTTTTTTTTGAGACGATGTCTTGCTCTGCTGCCCAGGCTGGAGTGTGGTGGCATGATCTCGGCTCACTGCAACCTCCACCTCCCAGTTTCAAGCAATTCTCCTGCCTCAGCCTCCCGAGTAGCTGAGACTACAGGCATGCACCACCATGCCTGGCTAATTTTTGTATTTTTAGTAGAGACAGGGCTTCACCATGTTGGCCAGGCTGGTCTCGATTCCTGACCTCAAGTGACCCTCTCGCCTTGGCCTCCCAAGGTGCTGGGATTACAAGAGTGAGCCACTGCACCTGGCCACCATTTGAAATTTTCTATGATGCATTCTCCTGTAGTATTAAAAAACTTCAGAAGAAAAATTAAAACAGTGGTGTTGAAGAAGCCCCTTTTTCAATCATAGCACATATACCCTTCTAGGCCATTGTCTTTTCATAACTGATATGAATGTCTGTTAAGGATGAGACATAATATTAGAAATGGGGTAATTTCATACTTTGGGGGATAACTGAATTCACTAGTATGATACAGTTGGAGTGATGATAGTTTTTGCCTGACCACCTCACCTGTCATACTCCCACTATTACCAAATCATGAGTCACTTAAGAGAGTCTTATCAGAGCAACACTCACTTAGGTGGATGAGAAAAGGGGACAGGAAGGATTTGGCAGGGCTGGCCCAGGTACCATAACAGTAGCCTTGTCAATCAATGGGCTGGAGTCTCTGAGAGCGGCTCTGGCAAAAAGCACTTCCTGACTAGAAACTGGGAGAAAATGACGGATGTGGCTTAACCACTAGTTACCAATAATGATGAAACAGAAGCTTGTCTAAACTATCAGTAATAAAATGAAAATACATCACCTATGCAGAAGAAAAGTCTCAATTAGCTTTCTATTTTTCTCAGAGAAAATGAGTAGAAAGTCATTACCATTTGAAGTGGTGATTAAAAGTATCCAGCCAAAAACTATAAAAGAAGTGTCATAGACATATTAATGGACATCATTGTTATATCATTTTTCTGAGTTATATGATGTTTGTAGAATTGATCTTTTAAAATTCTGTAATTTGTTGAGATTTTGTTCTCCTGTTAAATATTTACTTTCATACTTAATTTTTTCCTTTTTTCCCACTGGTTTCTCCTGAGAAAACATACCTAATTTTTTATTCATAATGTTGTATTATTTTTCTGTAAGAGGTCTGCACCTCAAATTATATAGGCCTCAAGTTGAAAAAACCCAAATCCATCCCTGGGCCTGATACCTTTTCTCTGTTGCTCTTTCTCTTTATCTGTTTTTCTTTTCTCTTTCTTTCTTTCTTTTCTTTTCTTTCTTTTTTTTTGTTTTTTTGAGACAGTCTCATTCTGTTGCTCAGGCTGGAGCACGATGGCATAATCACCACTCATTGCAGCCTCAACTTTCTGGGCCCAAGCCATCCTCCTGCCTTCGCCATGTAAGTAGCTGAGACTACAGATGTGTGCCACCACGCTTGGCTAATTTTTTTCTGTTTCTTTTAGAGATGGGGGTCTTACTATATTGCCTGGGCTGGTCTCGAACTCCTAGGCTCAAGCAATATACCTGCCTTGGCCTCCCAAAGTGCTGGGATTACAGGTGTGTGAGCCACTGAGTCTGGCCTGTTTCTCTTATCATTGCTTTTCATGATATCATGCTCTTAAAAACAGGATCTACACTAATATATATGAGATGTGGAACAAAATATCAAAAAATATAACCTATGATATAGTGCCCTAAATTTTAGAAAATGAGTTTTATTAAATTAAGATTAATTCCCCACTCCCAGATATTAAAATTATCAGATGCAAAATATATGTAGTCTTTGTTCACACTCAATAGGAAAAATACAAAAATGTACAATTTCTTTTTTTAAAAAAATTAATTTTTATTTATTTTTTTTTTTGAGATAGGGTCTGGCTCTGTTGCCCAGGCTGGAGTGCAATGGTGTGATCTTGGCTCACTGCAACCTCTGTCCCCTGGACTCAAACCATCCTCCCACCTCAGCCTCCTGAGTAGCTGGGACTACAGGTGTGCACCACCATGGCCAGCTAATTTTTGTATTTTTGGTAGAGACAGGGTTTCACTATGTCGCCCAGGCTGGTTTTGAGCTCCTGAGCTCAAGCAATCCTCCCACCTTGGCCACCCAATGTGCTGGGATTGCAGGTGTGAGCCACTGTGCCTGACCAAAAATATACAATTTCTAATTCAAGAGATTATACTTATACCAGTTTCATCTGATTTTAGTGCTATAACAAGGTGAAAGACAAATTAATAATCATTTGGTAAGTCCTGATATAATCTTTCTCATATACTTTCTAGAAACTCTGAAAATGAATGATTCAAATGACAGAGTAATAAACACATTTGTAAGTCAGATGGTTTCTAATTCATTGCTTTCATCAAAGTTTAAGTTGGCCCTAAATAGACTGTCATCTAAATAGATCATTAAAAATAATCTTTGACAATTGATCACTGTATGTTATTTGGCATTTAACTTGAAAGGTTTAAAGAATTGATTGACATTGCGAACAAAATTTCCAATCTCATTTACTTATGTATAAGAACAAGGTTTTTTAGTGCTATAGATATAAATGAAAAACAGGAATAACTAAATCCTGACTGATTTTAGCCATAAGGTAATATTAACCCATGGACAAATAAACTTTTCAATTATCTAAACATATTAAAAATATTAAGTGGTCAACTTTTTTTGTTGAAGGATACATACATTTTTCCAATGTCTTTTAAGGGAGCACAAGCAAAAATGTTTAGAGACAACTAATCTAGAAGAATGAATATGGAAAACTATATAAATCAATTATGCAACACCCTTAAAGGAGACTGGCCATCTATTTTTAACTGTCCTGTTGGCAGACTTGAACAGACAGCTGTATCAAATGATGGAGGCTGCCTGAGGGTGTGGAAGAACACTATGTTGGCTGAGTTATTTTTAGTTGTGAAACTCTCTTTTCAAGCCCTAATATGTAAAACAAAATACTTGAGGTGAACACTTTTATAGTTTGAAGTGGAAATAGTTCCACTTAGTGCTACAGGACACAGACCACTGGAATCTACAAGCCTACACTGGCAGTAGTTCTGATCTATTTCCCTCAATGCCCTCCTTTTGTTTTTCCAGGAATCCCGTGTACTTATTAACAGTACTTAGGAGCAAGTAAGAGTGATGGTGTGATTGATCTAGACTGCCTTGATTCTTTCTTGTTGAAGCATCTACACTGGAGACTCCTCATCCTCAGTCTGGAGTGTCTTTCCTGCATAACTGGGGTGAAATCCCCTGTCAAGGAGGGTGGAGCACCCACAGTAGGTGATTTTTAAGGATAGGCAATCATGTTTTCTTGGTGTTACTCCTAGTGGAAAAGGGTCTATCCAAACTGACCATAACTCGAGACTCATTGCTCTTTTTATTTCTTCCCCCAACCAGTTTTCCAGGATTTGAATCTATTCAGATCTATCCAGGAGAGCAGGTTCAGTTTGGATTCTGGAATTTCTTACTTACGGACTTTCTGTTGCAGTAAGCCTGGGTGCCTACAGATTAGACTTCAGTAATCAAATCTTTGAAATAACATGCAGTGACTTCTCTTGAGTGCCTATTTACCCTCAGTTGGTCTGGATTAGGGTAGATGCCACCATGCACTGCCTCATGGACTCAAAAAATCATAGTTTTCTCTCCCTTGGCTCAGTTCTGGGGGCTCAGCGCTGAGCATTGGTCCCCTCTTTATGCTGTCGTAATAACTTTATTTCAGAAAACTCATTGACTTTCACTGTGACCAGACTAAATACACACAGCCCAAGCTCCCTAACTCCAAATCTCAGAGAAAAGGGGTAGGGTATTGATTTCTTTCCTTGAAAAAGGTCTCAAGTTCCCTTGAGTAAAATTTTCCTTCCCACAGATGTACTAAGAGGAGTTGTTGACTTTGCTAAGATGAGAATGAATTCTTAGTTATGCATCATTCTGTTTTAAATTTATTTGTATTATTTTGCAGAGCAAAAAACAACAACAAAATGAACAACCCCCCCGCCCCACCCCACCCAACACCAAAAAACCATTCCAAGGCTATCTTCTGTTTCCTCTTATTCTGGGAGCACAGTGCAGCAAAAGGAATAATGCTAACAATGATAAAACCAAGTGATGGCAGGGCACTCCCTTATCTAGGTAAAACTAGGACCACTCTGAAGGGGGAGTGAAAGGCATGAGTTCCACTGGTATATTGGGCCTCCCTTTACTTACCTCCTCCTAGATCATATCCAACTTTATTTTTGAAAAGTTTGTAGAGTTAGTTTTAAACACATAATTTATTTCCCAAATACACTGCATCATATTCGGCAAACTTATCTTTAAATAATTCCAGTCCCTCCCGTGTCACCGGAGACCTCTCTCCTAGAACCCTCTTTCCTCTGCTCCACTCAGGACAGATTACTCTCTAGGCTGCTCCACAGCCATCATGAGGGCCTTCACCTGGCTGGTCTCCTGGGTTAAACTCACTGTAACAGGATCTGAGGTGTAACATTGTGGTTGCTGAGTGAGAGTTTTCCTCTTGTGCCAGAATAACAAATAAAGTATAGATGTGAGGCCCAGAGGCACTTAGTTCTCCACACTCTAAAGAGAGCCACCAACTCAGCCTCATCAGTTGGTCAGTGGCCAAGGCGAAGTCCTGGACTCCTGCTCTTTATTGTGTTCCATGTTCCTTCCTCGGGAGCCTCAAGAACTGGGTCTTCTCCAGCTGGATATGATAAGGGCTTGTCCTTTTTTTCCTTTAGGGATCGAGGGCTTGAGGATACTGGAGGGGTGGGATTCTTCAGAGACAAAATTAGTGGGGAGTGAAAGCAGTCTTGGGAGGCAGAGTTGCTCTAATGTAAAGTATGTGTGTGCATGCGTGTGTGCATGTGCACACACACATACAGATAAAGGTGTGCTTGTTCTAAGAGTTAATATCGGTAAGCCTGCAAAAATTGGTAGGAAGCATTTTATTTCTTGGATGAATTCTTGCTGAGCTGCAGAACCAGTAGGTCTGCCTTGGAGCTGGAAGTATGGTAATGAAATTTTGGGGAGAGCTTGGCTTGTGTTCCCTGGAGTTTGGGCAAATATGAATATAGAGACTGTGCCGATTTCTTAGTCTAGAGATTTCTGAGAGAGTCTCTCTTGGTTAGCCTGGGACTGTGGGGCTTGATGTGACTGTGGCATAGTATATCTAAAGGAAGAAAGGACAATCTCTTAATGTATTCAGTTGGGGAGGACCCAGTTCTTGAGGCTTCTCTGGAAGAAGCATGGAAGACAGGTGAAGAGGAGGAGCTCAGAACTCTTCTGGTGGCCACTGAACCAACTGATGATATACCCAATCATCAGGAGGTGTTGTGGTCCTCAACTTCTAACAGGCCAAAAGAAGACTGCCTTTATTTGAGTTGGTTCTCATGACAGGTTGCTGGTAAGACTGTGCTAAGAAATATATTCTAAGAAATCTATTCTATTCTATTTCTACCTGGAGACCAGTCATTGTAGTGGGAACTTGGTGGGCCAATTTTAATCTGGAGATTAATATACTTTGGTATTGAGAACTTTTCTTGTTAATATGGAGATTAATATATTTTGGTATTGAGAAATTTTCTTGTGTTATTATTTTGAGAATATCCTTCATCTACATTTTTCCCTCTCCTTCACCCAGCTCCTACTAATCAAATATTTGATTCTCCATTTAAGTCCTGTAAATCTCTTATTGCTTTTTCCATATATTCCATCTGCTTGTCTTTTTGTTCTGTTCATTTGAAGGTTTTTTTCTTTCTTTCAACTTTATCTTTCATAGTTTTTATTTAAATGTTTTCTTTTGACTCTTATATTTTTAATTTCAAGAATTTTAAAAAGTCCTTGCTGGCTGGGTGCAGTGGCTCATGCCTGTAATCCCCAGCACTTTGGGATGCCGAAAGGGGCAGATCACGAGGTCAAGAGATCGAGATCATCCTGGCCAACATGGTGAAACCCGTCTCTACTAAAAATAGAAAAAATTAGCTGGGTGTGGTGGCACGTGCCTATAGTCCCAGCTACTTGGGAGGCTGAGGCAGGAGAATCGCTTGAACCTGGGAGGCAGAGGTTGGAGTGAGCTGAGATTGTGCCACTGCACTCCAGCCTGGCGACAGAGCGAGACTCCATCTTAAAAAAATAAAAAATTTAAAAAAGCCCTTGTTTATTCCTTATTCATATTAACCTATTCTTTTTTAGTGAATATTTTCTCCTATTTCTTTGATTAAAAAAATTTCTTTCTGTTTCTTGCAATATTTCTGTGTCTTCTGAACTCCTTTTGTCTCCTCATAAGACATTAATATGCATAGGCAGGGCTTGTGAATTAGTGACCTCTAGATCACACCACCAGGGTTCAGATGAAAGCTATTTAACCTTTGTAGGCCTCCATTTCTTCCTCTATAAACTGGGTATAATAAAATTACCTCTGTCATAGGTTTTTGAAAGATCTCAGGGAGGAGTGCACCAGGAAATGGAATTGGGCCAGTACAAAGTACTAAGGCAAGAGCATAACAAATGTGTTTGAGCAGGCACTGTTGCTGGAGAAGAATAAGAAAGAAGTAAGAGATGAAACAAGGGTCTGATTGTGTAGGGCTTTGTAGACAATTGGAAAGACTTTGGCTTTTATTAGGAGTGAAAGAGGGCACCACTAGGGCCTTTTGAACAGAGCAGTGACCTGATCTGATTTGCATTTTAACACTGTCATTGTGGCATTTGTTGATAGAAGTCCATAGGAGGAAAGTACATAAGCAGGGAGACTAGTTGGGGCCTGCTGCAAGAATCCATGTGAGATCATGGTGCATTTCACTGGGATGGTAATGGCAGAGGTAGTGAAAAGGGGTCAAATTCTGGTTATATTTCAAAGGTAGAGCCAACAGGACTTCTTAGTGGATTGAAAGTGAGAAAGAAGAGTCAAACATGACTCCAAATTTTTAGCCCAAGAAATTGGATATATGGGATTGCCATTAAACGAGATAAGGAAAATTACAGATGGAGCAGGTTTGGAGAAGAAGAACTGAAAGCCAGACAGGTGAGCAAGAACCTGACAGGTTTCTACTAAGGCTACTAGTAAGACAACTCTTAAAAGGAGATTTGCTGTAAGTTAGAGCAGAGAAATGATGTGGCACCTGAAGCAGGAGAATGGGGTTAGGACCATCTTTGTTTTCAACATGGGAGAAATAACAGCAGCACATCTATTTACTGATGGGAGTGACATCAGTAGAGTGGGAAAACTTATGATGTAAGAGAGGAAAGGCGAATGTATCAGTCTAGGTCCTGGTGAGAAGCAGATGGTGCATGCAAATTCGGTAATTTAAGGAGAGTTTTTATTTTTGGATTTTTTTTAGACAGGGTTTGGCTCTGTCTCCCAGGCTGAGTGCACAGATGTGATCTCGGCTCACTGCAACCTCAACTTCCCAGGCTCAGGTGATGCTCTCACCTGAGCCTACTGAGTAGCTGGGATTACAGGCACACACCACCACGCCCAGCTAATTTTTGTATTTTTTTAGTAGAGATAGGGTTTCACCATGTGGCCCAGGCTGGTCTTGAACTCCTGAGCTCAAGCTGTCCACCAAACTCGGCCTCCCGAAATGCTAGGATTACAGATGTGAGCCACCACACCTAGCCATTGAGGAGAGTTTTGAGGAGAGTTTTAAGAAAGACTATTTATTGTACAAAATTATGGTCATAGTGTAAGGAAATGGTTAGTGCAGTGCCCTGGGGTTAGTTAGAGTTTGGCATCAATACCACCTTTCAGCATGAAGGGACAAGGGAAAGGGAAAGGATTCCAGAACTTGGAATGAGAGAGCTGTGTGGAGAGGCCTGCTTGTACCATTTGGTGGATGAAATCAGCCAGCCCACAGGGAGGCAGCTGGAAAAATAAATGCTCCAACTTCACTTTGCTTTTTCCCATACATCCCCAGCCCTTTCCTGGGATCTCCAGTCCTTCTCATTGACCAAAACAGTCTGGAAGCCAGAGACCAGGGAAGCATGTCGATTCAGACATACAGCAGGGTAGAAAATGGATCTGGAGGGGCAAATGCAAGAAATCCACACGGGGAATTGCTGGGGCAATGCCCTTGAGTAGGTGAGATTGAAGGAACTTGGTGTGCAAGTAGAGGGATTAGCCTTAGATCGGACACCTGCAGTTCATGCTGAGGACAGGAGAGAAGGCAGAATGCCAGGGTGCAAATGCTGATAGTTTGGGGGATAAGGTTGGTTTTCTCTTCGGATTCCTTGGAGTTTCTCAGTGAGGTAAAAAGCAAGGTCATCAGCTTGAGCATGAGATTTTTTTTTTTTTTTAGACGGAGTCTCACTCTGTTGCCCAGGCTGGAGTGCAGCGGTGCAATCTCAGCTCACTGCAAGCTCCACCTCCCGAGTTCATGCCATTCTCCTGCCTCAGCCTCCCGGTAGCTGGGACTACAGGCACCTGCCACCACGCCTGGCTAATTTTTTGTATTTTTAGTAGAGACAGGGTTTCACCGTGTTAGCCAGGATGGTCTCTATCTCCTGACCTTCTGATCCACCCGCCTCAGCCTCCCAAAGTGCTGGGATTACAGGCGTGAGCCACCATGCCTGGCCGAGCATGAGATATTTGTATGTGTGCATGATATTAAAGACGCTGGAAGTACATTTATAATTGTGAGCTGTTTGCCAGTTGGGGACTGCCTATACTTTTGTACTTCTGCCATTTATCTTTACTGCTCTGTGTCCTCAAAAACATAGCTCTTTTTTCTAGTCAGAACCATCTCCTCACAACTCCAGTACCTTCCAAGTTAATGTTTTTGCATGCTTTTGTCTAAACTACCTATCCCTTTGTCTATCCATTTGCAATGTCAAATTCAAGGCATACTTCCTTCATGAAGCCTTTATTAACTTCTCCATCTCATGCTATCCTTTCCCTTCTATGTACTTTAACTTGTAGTTGATGCCACAGATTTCCAGCTTTGTGTTCTAATTGTTTCCTGTTATTCTTGGTCTCTGAACTTGATTGTAAGATCATCTAGCAGAAACCATTTTTTCTTTTGGTCATCCTCTCACTATGATGAGTGACAGGCTTGAAATAATTGCTCATTGTTATTATTCAATAGTTATTGCTCAATAGTTATTACACCCAATATCCACTCAGAGCCACAACAATTCTGAAGTAACTATGATGGCAGTGATTTTAGTAGTTTTGCTTTTTAGCTACATAATCCAAGGGACATGGTGACTATCAATTGAAAGGCGAAAAATGTCCTCTCCAATGACTATTTTTGATTTAGTTAAATAAGAAGTTATAGCTAAATATGAACCAGATGCATTTACTCAACATATTAGAATTATTGTAGGAAAATATTCTGAGTTTGTCATAGTCTGGAGATTTTCAATCCTAGTTGTATTGGTTATGTGCCTGGAAGAAACCTGAAGGTATTAGGAATGGTTCATCTAAGAGACAAACATAGCAAGCTCAAGAGACTTCTTCTCCTTGCTAACTCCAATCTAGCTAGTCACCAAGTTCTGCTGATTCTAGGTCTGAAATGACTCTCAACTCCCTGGGTATCTTAAGTTTGACTTGTCTGAAGCCACATCTTGATATGCTCCCTAACATGTTCCACTCCCTCCCCATCTCCCTTATCTCAGTCCATTTGGGCTGCTAGAACAAAATACCAAAAACTGGGTGGCTTATTAATGCCAGATCTAGTCACTCTGACTGGGTAATGCTAACTATGAAATTCTGTACAGTGTACATGTGAATATATGCACTGTATATATATGTGAGGCATGCCTAGATGGTATTAAGCCTTTATCCTTAATGTCTCTCATTTGTAGAAATAATATTCCTTCTTTTATTTGACACTTCTTTTCCCCTGGGATTTCCCCAGTGGTATCAACTCTGAACTAGACAGGCTTCACAGCAGACCAAGTATGACATTGTTTTAATTAATGCCACTCTGAAATATTTGGCTGTGAGTACTTGATGAGCGAAGTCTTCATAAGTATTTCAGGAGGTCTCATTCTCCCGCCTTAAGACCCTTACTACTCTTCTAGGAATTAGGGGAGGAATACAGTGAACTGTCTATGTCCTCACTCTTCAGTGATGATACCTTATGGGTAGTGCTTCAGGGATGAGTGTGTGGAAAGATTCTAGTTACCTCCCCCTTTCCTTCCAGCAGTCAGACAGAAAGGAATACGTGGGTTGCCATGTAGGGAGATAAACTTGCCCTTCCGTGCCCTCAGTTACATGCTGACACTTACAATTTCTTGGCATCTACTGCCACCATGTGGTTATTTACATTTATTGACTTTAATCTTGTGTTTCCCTTTTAAGGCTGGTCCGAAGCAAAAATACAAGGACTTCTAGTTTGTTTTAGTATCCTTCAGCCTCAGATTGTTCCCAAGTCCCTCTAGGCTCTCTGTGCTCTTACATTCACAACAAGATTCCACTACTAAATACTTTCTTCTCTTATGTTACGCTCTACTAAAGCATGCTGCTGATACTCCAGTGACTTTCAGAGTTTTTGATGAACCAGTTTGAGGCAGAAAGATTCTAAAATGGGCTCCATATGTCTCTGTCCCTGATATTCATGCCTTATGTAATCCCTTCACCAGAGTGTGAATGAGACCTGTGACTAGCTTTTAACCAACAGAATATGGCTGAGGTGATGGGATGTCACACCATAATTACACTGGACAGTACTGTAACTTCTGTATTGCTAACAGACTCTCTTTTTTAGTTTGATTTTTTAATTTTTGTGGGTATAGTAGGTGTATATATTTATGGGGTATATGAGATGTTTTGATTACAGGCATGCAATGTGAAATAACCACATCATGGAGAATAGGGTATCCATCCCCTCAAGCATTTATTCTTTGAGTAACAAACAATCCATTTACACTCTTTGAGTTATTTTAAAATGTGCAATTAAGTTATTATTAACTATAGTCACTCTGTTGTGCTATCAAATAGGTCTTACTCATTCTTTCTATTTTCTTGTACCCATTAACCATGCCCACCTTCTCCCTGGCCCCCGCACTATCCTTCCCAGCCTCTGGTACCTGTCCTTTTACTTTCTATGTCCATGAGTTCAACTGTTTTTATTTTTATATCCCACAAATAAGTGAGAACATGCAGTGTTTGTCTTTGTGTGCCTGGCTTATTTCACTTAGTAAAATGATCTCCAGTTCCATCCATGTTGTGGTAAGTGATGGGATCTCATTCTTTTTATGGCTGAATAGTACTCCATTGTATATATGTATAACATATTCTTTATCCATTCATCTGTTGGTGGACACTTAGGTTGTCCAAATCTTAGCTATTGTAAACAGTGCTGCAACAAACATAGGGGTGCAGATATCTCTTCAATATACTGACTTCATTTCTTTTGGGTATACCCAGCAATGGGATTGCTGGATCATATGGTAGCTCAATTTTTAGTTTTTTGAGGAACCACCAAACTGTTCTCCATAGTGGTTGCACTAATTTACATGCTAGAAGACTCTCTTGATCGCCTTCTGGGTTTGCATGCATGAAGCAAGCAGCCATACTAGGGAGACTCAGTGAAAAGAAACTGAGGATGGCTGCTGGCAGTCAGCTGCAAGAAATTGAGGCTCTCAGTCCAACAGAACATAGGGAATTGTATGTTGCTAACAACCACATGAACTTGGAAGCCGATCATCCTGTTTGATTGAGCTTTCAGATGAGATCACGGCCCTGGCCAACACCTTGATTGCAGCCTCCTGAGAGACCTTGAAGGAGAGGACCCAGTTAAGCTATGCCCAGATTCTGTGAGCTTATACAGACAGTCCTTGACTTACTATGGTTCAACTTATGATTTTTGTGACTTCGTGATGGGACAAAGGACATAAGTATTCAGTAGAAACTATATTTTGAATTTTGATATTTTCACAGGCTAGTGATATACAGTACGATATTCTCTCTCCATGCTGGGCAGTGGCAGCAAACCACAGCTCCCAGTCAGCCACACAATCAGAAGGGTAAACAACTGGTACTCTACAGTGTACTGTGTTTCCAGATGATTTGGCCTGATAGTGGGCTAATGTAAGTGTTCCAAGCATGTTTAAGGTAGACTAGGCTAAACTATGATGTTTTGGTAAGTTAGGTATATTTAATGCATTTTTGACTTACAGTATTTTCAACTAGGGTGGGCTTATTGAGATATAACCCCATTATAAGCTGAGGAGCATCTGTAAATGTGTACCGTTTTCAGCCATTAAATGTGTGGTAATTTGTTACACAGCAATAATTAATAGACAGTTTCTTTGGTTTTACTTACATCATTCCCCTCTTCCTAGGACTGCAGTGTAAGTCCTTGGAGACTGTTTTTAGAAATAAATATAATTGTCAAACACCATTCTGTGTTCAGAATTGTCCCTTCTCTCCCACCAAGGCTCTGTTACTGAATCAGCTTGTGATTTCTTTAAAATACTTATTTCTTTAAAATAAGTTCTCTTTCAGGAGCCATCTCAACTCCTCATACAAAGAAAGTTTTGTGGGGCCTGCATATATAATCTGCATTCTTAATTTAAAAAAATGTTTCATTTGCATGGAACGCTTGTCTAAGAGCATCATAGTGGTGCCAAAAGGCAGGGGTAGAAACAGGGATTTACTCTCCTCATCACAGATATTCAACTTGATCCCAAAATAAAACCAGGAGTTTTTAAAAGACATAAAACTCAATAAACGGTATTGGATGAACAGTTGTGCTATGTCAATGGCATGCTTCTGAGAAACCAGTTTGAATAAGGAGGTTAATATAAAAGAGGTTAACCTAGAGCGATTAGTTATTTATGGACCAAGCTGCTCCAAATAATTACCATTTGTTTTTCTCATGAAACATTTAGTTTATTCACTTTAGAGTTTGAGCTTGCTATCAAGCTCTGTTGTTTGTAGATTTTAATTTACTCTTTTTGAAAACCAGAACAGCATTTATTCAGCTCTGGCTTATAGACTTAAATATATTTAATCCTGAGAAATTCTCATATGTTATACTTTTAGCATAATTGAAGCAAGTTTGGTTGTGAAGCATGTTCAATTTTGACCAAAAAGACAGTGGGTAAGTGGAGGAGGATAGTTGATATGCTTTGGCTGTGTCCTGACCCAAAATCTCATCTTGATTTGTAGTCCCCATAATCCCCACGTGTCAAGGGTGGGACGGGGGAGGTAATTGGATCATGAGGGCAGTTTCCCCCATGCTGTTCTCACGATAGTGAGTAAGTCTCAACAGATATGATGGTTTTATAAGCATTTGGCATTTCCCTTCCTTGCACTCACTCTGTCCTGCCACCCTTTGAAGAAGGCGCCTGCTTCTCCTTTGCCTTCTGCCATGATTGTAAGTTTCCTGAGGCTTCCCCAGCCATGCGGAACCGTGAGTCAATTAAAACTCGTTTCTTTGGCCAGGGGTGGTGACTCACGCCTGTAATCCTAGCACTTTGGGAGGCCGTGGCAGGCGGATCACAAGGTCAGGAGATTGAGACCATCCTGGCTAACATGGTGAGACCCTGTCTCTACTAAAAATACAAAAAATTAGCCGGACATGGCGGCGGGCGCCTGTAGTCCCAGCTGCTCAGGAGGCTGAGGCAGGAGAATGGCGTGAACCCGGGAGGTGGAGCTTGCAGTGAGCCGAGATCGCACCACTGCACTCCAGCCTGGGCGACAGAGCAAGACTCTGTCTCAAAAAACAAAACAAAACAAAACCAAAAAACAAAAAAAACCTCTTTTCTTTATAAATTACCCAGTCTCGGGTATTTCTTCATAGCAGTGTGAGAACGAACTAATACAGTAGTTCTGTGCAGTTCTGTGCAGAATTGATCAATCTATAGAAATAGCTCTTGATGGGTAACTTGCTGTCCAAAGTATAGTATGCTGCAGTATTTGACCCTAAACCAGACTATTCCTCAGTATGAACTTGCCCATGCTGTCATTTTCTGATACTTCAGTCTTTATTTCCCACCTCTCCCCCACCTCTGGTTTGGCATCTCAGCACAAAGAAACCTCCACTGTTCAATGAGGTGTAGAAGGCTTAGACCAGAGGCAATATCTGAATTCAGATGAAGTGTCATGGTGGTTTCAAAAAATCCTTTTGGTCATGAGAACTCCAGCCAATGACTGAGGTGTGAGAAAGAAGATCTCATATCCTTAGAACAGGCAGCAAAAGTTATCATGGTAGGTCTCTAATGTTTATATAGAATAGTAGGAAGGGAGGCCGAGGCTAAAGCCCAGGAGCACAAACGGGGTCAACAAAGCAGGGACAGAGGCTGGCTGGATATGATACTTGAGTAGAAACAGAATGAGGAGGGTAAAAATATCTGGTGTAGGGGCGAGGGTGGTAACAGTAGATTTAGGAAGAAGAAGCATCTAGTGCAAAGACCCTGTCATGGAAATGTGTTTGGCCTGATAGAGGAAGAGCAAGGAGGGCAGAAAGGTTGGAGAACAGAGTGAGGCAGAGCATGGTAGTGCTGAGTTTGTGAATGGGGCAGGAGCTGGATCATGCATAGGTCATGATAAGGACTTCGGATTATATTCAAGTGAGCTGGGAAGCTAGTAGAGGGTGTTGAGCAGAGCAATGACATGCTGTAAATTTAGAAGGGGCACCTAACCTGTCATGTAAGAGAAGATCAGGGAGACCAATTAGAGGGCTATCACAGTTGTCTAGGGAGGAAATACTGGTGGCTTGGAATAGAGTGGTGATGGTGAAGAAGGTTAGAAATAGATTTAGGACATATTTTTGTTTTTGTTTTTGAGATGGGGTCTCACTCTGTTGCCCAGGCTGGAGTACAGTGGCACAAACTCAGCTCACTGCAACCTCCACCTCCTGGGCTCAAGCAATCCTCCGATTTCAGGCTCCCGAGTAGCTAGGACTACAGGCAAGCGCTGCCATGCCCGGGTAATTTTTTATTTTGTTATTTTTTGGTAGAGATGGAGTTTCACCATATTGCCCAGGTTGGTCTCAAAGTCCCGGACTCAAGCAATCTGCCAGCCTTGGCCTCCCCAGATGCTGGTATTACAGGCATGAGCCACTGCACCTGGCCTGATTTAGGACATGTTTTAAAGGGAGAGAGAGAGCTGAAAAGATTTGCTAAAGGGTTGAATTTGGAGTGATAATATAAAAGTGGAATATAAAAAGAATGATTTCTAGGGTTCTAGCTGAGAAACTAGAAGAAACTGAATATGTTGGTGGCATTTGTGAGGATAGGAAAATTAGTGAGAGGGAGGGGTAGAGCAGCTCTGAAAGGTGGAACACAAGAATTCAGTGTTGGATGTTAAATTTTAGATGTTATTAAAATATCTAAGTGGAGGTAGCTGTTTGATACATATTTCTGGAGATATATTAAATACGTTTGTGTCATTGGCACTTAGGAAGTGAGCATGGGCCAGGCGCAGTGGCTCACGCCTGTAATCCCAGCACTTGGGGGCACCAAGTTGGGTGGATTGCTTGAGCCTAGGAATTGGAGACCAGCCTGGGCAACATAGCCAAACCCCGTTTGTACAAAAATACAAAAATTAGCCGGGCATGGTGGTGCACACCTGTAGTCCCAGCTACTTGGGAGGCTGAGGTGGTGGGAGGATGGCTTGAGCCAGGGAGGCAAAGGTTACAGTGAGCCAAGATCACACCACTTCACTCCAGCCTGAGTGACAGAGCCAGACTCTGTCTCAGAAAACAAAAGAAAAAAAAAAAAAAGAAAAGAAAAGAAAAAAGGAAGTGAGCATGGATGGAAAAGAGACTAGGTATGAAGAGTGTGCCTTGGACGCACTAGTATTTACAGGTTGGGAAGAACAGGTGAATTCAGTAAAGGAAACTGAGATTAAGTGGTCTGTAAGGCAGGCATAATACCTAGAGACTAGTGAGCAGAAGGTGCTTCCAGGAGACAGGTGTGGTCAATTGTGTCAAATGACTCCATTAGGGACTAAGAGCTAAACAGTAAGTATGGATTCTCAGAGTCATCTGTGGACCACCTGCATCAGAATTCCCAGCTAGTTTCTTAAAAGGAGATTTCTGGACCCACTTCAGGCCTTCTGAATCAGATTCTCTTGGGGAGAAGCCCAGGAACCTGCACTTAAACAAGTACAAGATTAGGATTATTGGAAAACAAAACCGAAACAAAAGCACCAGGTGGTTCTTGTGAACCTGGAAGCTGCTGCCTGAGAGTCTTTGTTCATGGAAGCATATCAGTCTTTTCTCTAGACTAGTGGTTGTCAGATTTTAACTTATCTCAGGATCCCCGATGAGCTCCTTAAAAGGATTACTAGGTCCCACCCCAGAGTTCCTGAGTCAGGAAGACTGAGGTGAGCCTCAAAAACGACATGTCTAACAAGTTCCCTAGAAATGCTGATGTTACTGGTTGGTGGACTACACTTTGACAACCATTGGGCCAAACATTTTAAAATACGCCCTTTAAAAGTAGAATAAAAACATGATTAAGAAATGTGGTCTCTACTGCAAGTCATAGACGTGTGTGGGATATCAATCCATTTCCCTCATCTCCATTTTCAGTTTCTTCCCCGCAAATTTTTTTTTTTTTTTGAGTCTCACTCTGTCGCCCAGGCTGGAGTGCAGTGGCATGATCTCAGCTCACTGCAACCTCCGCCTCCTGAGTTCAAGCGATTCTCGTGCCTCAGCCTCCCGCGTAGCTGGTATTACAGGTGTTCACCATGCCTGGTTAATTTTTGTTATTTTTAGTAGAGACGGGGTTTCACCATTTTGGCCAGGCTGGTCTTGAACTCCTGACCTCAGGTGATCCGCTTGCCTCGGCTTCCCAAAGTGCTGAGGTTACAGGCGTGAGCCAAGGCACCCAGCCCCTACAAAATTTTGAATTAAAGCTTTTATGATGTTGGCCAATCACAGAACTGCTTTAGCAGAGGTTAATTTGACCCTATGACAAAATTTAGAGATATCAAAAAGCCTCTTAGAAATTTTAAGTTTGAAAGACTTTTCAGGATGTCCCATTTTTTAGGTGCGGATGGCAGGGTTTTTTTTTTTTTTTTTTTTGACAGATGAAAGGCATTTAAGTAAAATTAAAATGAAAAAGGCCTTCTGACACTGTGTACTTGATGGTTCTGTCTCTGCCTATAACAAATCTCATTTTTGTTACCATAAACTGAATGAAAGAAGTAAATCTGCCCCAGTTCTATGTAATTAATTCCATCTGTTTGTCATTTCTGACTGGAAAACTTCTTACTTCCATACCTTGTTTGATATGGAGAACAAATAATTGAATTGTCTGATAAGTCTGCCAAGAAACTGTCCAGAAACATCAAGTGAAATAGTCCCCACTATATGAATTTTATGGTTTGTCTAAACACTAACATTTTCCCCTTCTGTAGTTGTATGAAAAAACAAATATTGTTAGCATAGTAAACATTCTAATAAAATACCAGAAAGAAAAACAAATCAGTATCTTTTAGCTGAGAACAACCAATACCCTGATAAATGACTGTATGGGGATTTCATTTGCATGTTAGTCCACAGAGTATCCCAGAACCCTAAATTTATTCATAAAAGAAGATATTGATTAATTATTGGTCATTCCTCATAAATGTAGCTTTTGATGTGTATGTCTAATTATTTGCTTTTTGAATTTTAATAAAACTGGCTGGGCACAGTGGCTCAGGCCTGTAATCCCAGTACTTTAGGGGGCTGAGGCAGGAGGATTGCTTGAGTGTGGGAATTCAAGACCAGCCTGGGTAAAATGGTGATAACCCGTCTCCACAAAAAATTTAAAAATTAGTTGGGGATGGTGGTATGTGCCTGTGATCTAGCTACTTGGGAGGCTGAGGTGGGAGGATTGCTTGAGCCTGGGAGGTGGAGGCTGCAGTGAGCTCTGATTGTGCCACTGCACTCTAGCCTGGGTGACAGAGCAAAACCCTGTCTCAAAAAAAAAAAAATTATCTCCTAAAATATTGTAAAATTACTTTTTTTTTCCCCAGGGGAGGAGAAAACATCACGAAAACAAAAAGAGAAACATCAAAATCATTCTTTCGGTTCTTTTGTGGTTTTCAACCACTTTTGGGTTTTCCCCTTGCAGAAACCACAGAAATATTATCTTAGAATAAAATAGTTTATCTGTTTAAAAAAAGAAAGAAAAGAAAAGAAAAATGTGATAAATGTGATCTCTAGTTTTGTGCAGGGGCAGTATCATAGTATTGTAGCCAGTGAGGTTTATCAAAGGTGTGATTATTGCTAATTGAAAACTTTTCCCAATATCCCTCCATGATGACTAAAAATAGAGTCGGCATTGGCAATTTTCAAATTTGACAGTCTATATGGAGACTGAACAAAGAAACAAAAAAAGAAATGTGGCTTCTTCCTTGGCTAAAAATTTTAACATGGTCTTGAGAAAAACATGGTCTATTTTTCTCAAGTTTTCTCTCTGTATTCACCAAATTTCATGTTGATCAGGGTTAAAAGAAATAGCACTGGTTGTTGCTTCCCTTGCCCTCGGTGGGGTAAAGTTATCAGTAATTCAAATCAAGAGTTTCTCCAATGCTCTGTTTTTAGAGAATTATTGCCAGCATCTTAAAATATCTCATTATAGGCCAGAGAAGAGCAAACTTGGCCCTTCGGGGACAGCAGAAAACAGTCTGTTAACTGTTTAGACCTGGAGAAGGCAGCTGAAAGTGTTTGGTTACCAAACGGCTTCCCTAAGCACCTAGATAACTGGTGTGATCAGTACTCAACCCTGCTGTTGGCTGATGACAGGGGTCAGTAGTAAAGAGCATTGCAAGTAATTAATGATGGCTGCTCAAGTGTGGGAATGACAGCTTATGTAATGTGTGTTTTCTCACTTTGATGTAAGACATTAAAGATTGTGTTTAAGACATTAAAGATTGTGTATAAGGAAGTCTTTAAGATCACTCCCATGCTAGTGTGATGAAATATTCTATCATAAGATAATCACAACAACTCCACTTATGTATCATCTTTTTTATACAAGTGAGTAAAGTAAAATTAGGGGGTTAAGAAACTTGCCTGAAGTCAACCAGCTATTAATGAGCAGAGCTGGGATTTCAACCTAAGTGAATTTGATTTCAGAAAGCATGATTTTTACCTGACCATGAAGTCGTTTTTTAGATGGCAGAACTAATATTAGTTCAAATTGCCAGAAAAGTTCCATAGATAAATTGCGACTTTTCGCTAAATCTTGAAGAATGTCTGGTATTAAATAGGTGGAAAGAAAGGAGATTCTCAACAATGTCTGGATAGTTGAAAAAAAGAAAAGAAAGATAAGGGAACAGCATGAGCAAAGGTGAAGAGATGGGAATGAGTGTTTAATAGACTGAGTTAGCTGTACCAGGTGGAAAAGCAATAAGAATGCTCAAAGCGTGACTGTGGAGTGCTTTGAATGTCAGAAAGAGTACAGATATCACTGTATAAACCATGGTAAATCACAGTACATTACTGATAAAAGGAATCTTTTAGGAAGATTAAACTGAGGTTGGGCCATTGTGGACAGGATTGATGGGAGTGATGAGAGATGAAGTTAGATTAATTAGAAAGTTACTGCTATAGTCTAAAGATTTAGAGTATAGATAATTATACTGCATACCTTTTCTCGAACAATTTTTATCTTCAGGCATTGAACTAAGCACTTTACGTTTATTATCTCAATTAATCCTCAGAGCAGCATTATGAGGAGAGTAATATGATATTCATTTTACTATGAGGAAACAGGTTCAGAGACCCCCAGATCACAAAGTTAGGGATGGAGTTTATCTTCAAATCCTGGGTCATCTGATTCCACAGCACCACATTGCCCTGCTTAGAATAAATAAGTGGGGAAAACACCTGCATGTGAGTATTTAGAAAGAAGAAACTGATTGATAATTGACTTGATGAGATATTAAAAGCAGTTTGTTTCAAGATTTTGGACTGTCACCCAGTTTATTTCATAAACCAGGACATATCTACTCACAGATACAATTAGAAAAAGTTTACGAAACAACATTTATTTATCCTTATCATATATAATGTACTCTGACATTTTCTTTTCTATTTTACTAAAATGTTTTTGGTGGTGATTCACTAAATATTTTTTTTTAAATTGTGGTAAAATCCACATAACCTAACATTTACCATCCTAACCATTTTTTAAGTGTATAGCACAGTGATGTTCAATACATTCATGATATTGTGTAACCATCACCACCATCCATTTCCAGAACTCTTCATCTTGTAAAACTGAAACTATCCGTTAAACAATAATTTCCTATTTCTCTGTACCCCCAACCTCAGGAAACCACTGTTCTACTTTATGATTTTGCCTCCTCTAACAACCTTATATAAGTGGAGTCATACAGTATTTGTCTTTCTTTCACCATATTTAAGGCTCATTCATGTAGTAGTGTATGTCAGAATTTCTTTTTTAAGGCTAATGTTTCATTGTATATATTTACTATTTTACTTATTTATCTATTAGACGCTTGGGTTGCCTTCATGTTTTAGCTATTGTGAATAATGCTGCTATGAACATGGGTGTACAAATCTTTCTTTGAGACTCTGCTGTCAGTTCCTTTGGGTATACCCATTAAAGATTTTACAATCCACTGATCAATGGGCTGTGGCTCCTGGCTGAAAAACTCAGAGCTATAAGCTATGAAAAGGATACAAAATTGAAAATTATTTCTAGTTTTAGTTTGAGTGTTGAAGAGAATGGGTACTACTGATTGATAAACAAGGAGAAATTAGAAAGGGAAGTTATTAGTTTCCTGAGGCTGCTGTAACAAATTAGTATACAGTTGGCGGCTAATACAACAGAAACTAAGTTCTCACATTTCTGGAGGCCAGAAGTCCAGAGACAGTATCACTGGGCCACAGTTAAGGTGTCAGTGAAAACATATTCCTCCAGAGACTCTAGGGCAGAATTTTCAGAATTTTTTCTTGCCTCTTCCAGGTTTTTTTTTTTTTTTTTTTTTTTTTTTGAGACATAGTCTTGCTCTTGTTGCCCAGGCTGGAGTGCAATGGTGCGATCTAGGCTCACTGCAACCTCCGCTTCCCGGCTTCAGGTGATTCTCCTGCCTCAGCCTCCCGGGTAGCTGGGATTATAGGTGCCCACCACCACGCCCGGCTAATTTTGTATTTTTAATAGAGACGGAGTTTTTCCATATTGGTCAGGCTGGTATCAAACTCCTAACCTCAGGTGAATCTCCCTCCTGGGCCTCCCAAAGTGCTGGGATTACAGGCATGAGCTACTGTGCCCAGCTGCCTATTCTTAATAATTATTATCATAAACTGTAACCATGTGTAATCTCCCTCTGCCTTTCTTTCTTAAGGGCACTTGTGATTGCATTTAGGGCCCACCTGGTTAATCCAGAATAATTTTTTCATCTCAAGATCCTAATTTAAGAACATCTGCAAAGTTCTTTTTTGCTGTTAGGTAACATTCATAGTTTCCAGAGATTTAGAAGTGGATATCTTTCTGGGGGCCATCATTCAATCTACCACAAATGTTGAGAGAAGAGAAAATATAGTGAATTCAGTTTTTGAATGGAAAGATGTTCAATTGCCTTGAAAGCAGTTAGGAAAACAGTACTTGCATTTACTAATATATAAAAGGTGAGTGTTGTGATTATATATTGGGTGTTTATTAATATCAACATGATAATTGAAGCTGTGACAGTATGTGTGCTTATGCAAGTACAAACTGAACTCACCTTCATAAAACATACACTCTTGGGTATTGGACAAAGAGTATGCTCAGGTCAGATATCTGGAAAGCAATAAGAACTGTGTGTCTATCAGGTTATTTATCTATTAGGTAATTATCAATCTATCAATCATCTATTCCTGTATTACCCACCTAGGAAATCACAGTATATTAGAGTAAATGTGGAGCTACTTTATACAAGTAGGGCCTAGCACAGGATCTGCCATATAGTAGGTGCTTGACAAAATATTTATTGAATGTAGTGCCTCTCAATCTTTTTTTTTTTTTTTTGACTGAGTCTTGCTGTGTCACTCAGGTTGGAGTGCAGTGGTGCAATCTCCTGAGCTCAAGTGATTCCTCCGCCTCAGCCCCTTGGAATAGCTGGGACCACAGGTACATGTCACCATGCCCGCCCAGAAAGTCTGGCTTATTTTCTGTCTCTTCTTATCCATCAGAAACCCGCATTTAGAATTTGGATGGGAACTTAGAGAATATACTGTTCTGCTTGTAACTCCTTATCTTTACTGTTCTGGTAACAAAAATAGACAGGATAAGTGATTTATCCAGGATGATCTAATGCTCTTTTCACTACATACCTCTGCCTTTTTAGACTTATTTTAAGTTAACTTCTTTTGAATTTTTGTGTCAACTTGAAGAAGCTGCATTATTCTTCACTAGGAAGAGGTAGTATTCTAGTTCTTTTCTATCTTGGCATTTATTTTCTTCGAAAGCAAAATGCTTTGTTCCATTAGGACCCAGAGTCATCCATCTAATCGAAGCCTTACAGAGTGGATTGAGGCATTATTCTTGCTTATGGCCACGACTTTGGAAATGTGTTGCTGCCCTTTTTTTTTTTTTTATTATCACTATGGGGAAGAAAAGGGCTTTTGAGATTTCATAGCTAGGATTAGGGATGCTTATATATTCTGCAATGCAAAGGACAGTCTCTTACAACAAAGACATATCTCTCTCTTTTTTTTTTTGAGTTAAAGTCTCCCTCTGTCGCCCAGGCTGGAGTGCAGTGGCTCAATCTCGGCTCACTGCAACCTCCACCTCCTGGGTTCAAGTGATTCTCCTGCCTTAGCCTCTGAGTAGCTGGGAGTACAGGCACCCCCCCACCATGCCCGGCTAATTTTTGTATTTTTAGTAGAGATGAGATTTCACCATGTTGGCCAGACTTGTCTTGAACTCCTGACCTCAAATGACCCGCTTGCCTCTGCGTCCCAAAGTGCTGGGATTACAGGCATGAACCACCATGCCAGGCCAGAAATATCTCACTTGAAAATAATTAATAGAAGGCCACATCCTATCCCACCAAAGAGCTATCTTCTATGTATTTGCATTGGAGTAGACTTTAGATAACCTCCAACTGGCTTTATAATAAAAAAAAATGGTGAAAATTGTGGAAGTTGCAGATACCAGGGTGAAACCACTTTTGTCACACTCAGACAAAATAGGACCACGAAGGCCCCCCCAAAAAAGGAGGTTCATGCTTACATGTCTGAGATAAGAACTGTTTCCAAGAACTTTCTAAAAATACTTTCTGTCCTTCATACATCTCTTACTTTGATAGTTTATCATTAGGCATTCTTTAGGCCTGCAGGAATTCAGATAAGATGATCTCAGAAGAACACTTGCCCAGTAACGTCATCTCTACCAAAGAAATGACAATAACTCTGCCTTTGGAAATAAGGAACTGTTTCTAAGCAGTTTATGTAAATGTTTTTTGCTAGTAATAGCTTCCCATACCCTACCCAAGCCAAAGGCACTGATTTCATATATTCCAGATTATAATCCTCATTTCTATTTTTGAGTAAACCCAACACAGTTAGAGACAATTTTCTCTAGTATCTTTTTTTAGGTGGACAAAATATTTTGAAGAGTTTAATTTTATCTAGATTATTCAAAACTGGTTTTCAGTAATAAGGTTAGCTCTTTCTGGAAGACACAGACAGCTCTAGCTAGGGGTGAGGACGAAGGGGCGGATATTCTTCAGGATCTGTTATCATAGGGAGGTCACATTATTTTGAATAAGAATTGGGTTGTGTTTAGAGGAGCATAATGTGAGGTGACCTTGAACTGGTGGGTAAGAAAAATATGAAGATGAATGTTACTACCACTAATTAAATGTTCAGAATGGCTTTATGTTGTCAGAAAGTAAAACATGGATTTACTGACCAGAGTTTGGTCAGAAGTCCATGGATAATTTTGGAACAATGTATTATTTATAGCACTGCAAAGAAGGGACATTTCATTTAAAAAGCCACTATCAAAACTTTTTTGCTATTGACTTCTATTTATTAAATACTTATTTTTGTGCCAAGCACTGTGCTTTACAGAAATTATTTCATTTGGCCCTCTGTTATTTGGTGAATGCACCTGATAGCAGTAACTTAAGCGTACCCTGAGAATGACCCCATATCGCAGACTCACCTGAATGTGTGTTCAGAGTTCCGAACTAGGGAATCCAAGAGTGGCAAATCTGGAGATTTGTTCCCTGTCTATGACGAACATCTGTGTCCCCTGTCCATCCTATGGAACACAGGCTGTCCAGGGAATTGAGGCCCCAAGTTTTGGGCTGAATGAAGATTGGCAGGTGGAGGTTGTTAGGGGGAGGGTGCTAAGTGAAAATGCCATATAAACTGCATGCTTTTTGCAATTGGTTGAGGTTCTTCTGTCCAGCCTGTAGCCACTGTCCTGTATGTAAGGTGGGTGTCCTGTCCACCCTGCTGTGTCCGGAATTGGTGGGTTCTTGGTCTCACTGACTTCAAGAATGAAGCCGCATTCTTGCGGTGAGTGTTATAGCTCTTAAGGTAGTGTCTCTGGAGTTGTTCGTTCCTCCCAGTGGGCTCCTGGTCTCGCTGGCTTCAGGAGTGAAGCTGCAGACCTTCGAGGTGAGTGTTACAGCTCATAAAAGCAGTGTGGACCCAAACAGTGAAAGAACAAAGCTTCCACAACGTGGAAGGGGACCCAACCAGGTTGCCACTGCTGGCTGGGGCAGCCTGCTTTTATTCTCTTATCTGGCCCCACCCACATCCTGCTGATTGGTAGAGCCAAGTGGTCTGTTTTGACAGGGCGCTGATTGGTGCGTTTACCATCCCTGAGCTAGACATAAAGGTTCTCCACGTCCCCATCAGATCAGTTAGAGACAGAGTATGGACACAAAGGTTCTCCAAGGCCCCACCAGAGCAGCCAGACACAGAGTGTCGATTGGTGCATCCACAAACCTCGAGCTAGACACAGGGTGCTGATTGGTGTGTTTACAATCCCTGAGCTAGACATACATGTTCTCCACATCTCCACCAGACTCGGGAGCCCAGCTGGCTTCACCCAGTGGATCCTGCACCAGGGCTGCAGGTGGAGCTGCCTGCCAGTCCCATGCCGTGCGCTCGCACTCCTCAGCCCTTGGGTGGTTGATGGGACTGGGCGCCGTGGAGCAGGCGGTGGTGCTCGTCGGGGAGGCTTCGGCCGCACAGGAGCCCATGGAGGGGGTGGGAGGCTCAGGCATGGCGGGCCGCAGATCCCGAGCCCTGCCCCGCGGGAAGGCAGCTAAAGTCCGGTGAGAAATCTAGCGCAGTGCTGGTGGGTTGGCACTGCTGGGGGACCCAGAGCACCCTCTGCAGCCACTGGCCTGGGTGCTAAGCCCCTCATTGCCCGGGGCCGGCAGGGCCGGCTGCTGAGTGAGGGGCCCGCCAAGCCCACGCCCAGCCGGAACTCCAGCTGGCGCGCAAGCGCGGCACGCAGCCCGGGTTCCCGAACCGCTCGCGCCTCTCCCTCCACACTCCCTGCAAGCTGAGGGAGCCGGCTCCCGCCTTGGCCAGCCCAGAAAGGGGCTACCACAGTGCAGCGGTGGGCTGAAGGGCTCCTCAAGTGCCACCAAAGTGGGAGCCCAGGCAGAGGAGGCGCCGAGAGCGAGTGAGGGCTGTGAGGACTGCCAGCATGCTGTCACCTCTCACTGCCACCACCGGGCCATGGGGTCAGCCTACCGCCACTGAATTCTCCCCTGTGTGTAAGCCCCCAGTAAAACCCCATATCTCATTTGCTGGCTCTGGGTCTGTCAGCCTCTTGAACCTTCTGCCATCCCCACTGGAATCAATAGAGGTTTGGCACAACATCTGTCTGCAGAATCTGGACATTCATTCATGCAGTAATAAGTAATAAGTAGGTAAGTAAAGATTTTTGTGTTTTTTTTGAGATGGTGTCTGGCTCTGTCGCCCAGGCTGGAGTGCAGTGGCGCGATCTTGGCTCACTGCAAGCTCCGCCTCCCAGGTTCACGCTATTCTCCTGCGTCAGCCTCCAGAGTAACTGGGACTACAGGTGCCCGCCACCACGCCTGGCTAATTTTTTTGTATTTTTATTAGAGACGGGGTTTCATCGTGTTAGCCAGGATGGTCTTGATCTCCTGACCTCATGATCTGTCCGCCTCAGCCTCCCAAAGTGCTGGGATTACAGGCGTGAGCCACTGCGCCTGGCCTAAGTAAAGATTTTTTTTGAGCATAGGAGTTACAAGATGTGAGTTATACTTGAGAGAGATTAGCTCTCCCAGGCTGGGCACAGTGGCTCATGCCTGTAATCCCAGCACTTCGGGAGGCTGATGTAGGCAGATCACCTAATGTCAGCAGTTTGAGACCAGCCTGGCCAACAAGGTGAAACCCAGTCTCTACTAAAAATGCAAAAATTAGCTGGGTGTGATGGTGCACACCTGTAATCCCAGCCACTTGGGAGGCTGAGGCAGGAGAATTGCATGAGCCGAGGAGGCGGAGGTTGCAGTGAGCTGAGATTGTGCCATTGCACTATAGCTTGGGTGACAGGGTGAGATGCTGTCTCAAAAAAAAAAAAAAAAAGAAAGAAAGATTAGCTATCCCATATTATGTTGGATAGCTAATTAGGTTTATGAGAAACTGGAAGCACTTAGTAGATAATGATTGTAGTTCAGTTGACACTATAGTCCAGGACATAAAACAGAATAGTGGCAGTGGAGATGGAGAAGAGACGGTGAATTTGGCTGTTTGGGTGAGATGAACATAATTAAAGGCCAAGTGAGAATGAGTTTATTTTAGATGGTGGGTTTTGGATGTATTGAGTTGAGGCTGTGTCTAATCAACTGGAGATGTTCTCTTTGAATGTAAACTTGTTTGAAATGCTAAGTATAATAGGGCAGGAAAGTTCCTAAGTTTAGTCCATCAGACTTCATTCAGACTTGGCAGCGGTGCTCAGTGGAGACAGTGGTTCTGGCTTAGGATCCTGTCTACCACTTCTCTGTCTAATCTTCAGCAATTTACTTAGCCATGCAGGTCCTTAACATTCTCAGCTGTAGGATGTTCATAATAGATAGGATAATATATGTGCCTTGGTTAGAATGGGTGTTGAATAAATGATTATTGTTCTTGCTATACTTTATTTGCCTTCTTCATTCTCATTTTCTGATGAATATACAGCGGAGTCTTCCAGTGGCTACCTGAGGTGTTACATGATATCACAAAAGATTGAATGCAGAAGCAGATATGAGAATCCTACTGTCTTCTATTAAGCCATACATTAAAGAGATTTGCAACAACTTAATGATACTTTTTCTTTTTTTGACAAGTGCTATACTTTTTCATTAAATTTTTTATTATTGAAAAACAATAATATAAGCAACAGAAAAGATACTGTGTTAACATGTAACTATTATTGTCACTTAAAAACAAATTTTTGAATATTTAAGTTTTTCTGTTAATTTTTAATACAAAAAATATTAATAGATATCACCCACATAAAGAAATATCTCTGATGTACATAATAATCTTTCTTTTTTTTTTAAAACTTGGTCCTTTTTTATTATTAATTTTTTTGCACAGAAAACAATAAACATTTTCTAAAAATACATACAAACAAAAATATGCATATCAAACATATTAGGAAGGTTGCACATAGGAAGACAGGGAATAGAAATGGGGGGTGGGAATTAAAGAAAATAAATGAGAGAGGGACTTTGTATGGATCAATGATAATAACTCAATCCTCTATTTGACAAAGAAGAAGAAGGAAGAGGAAGAAAAAGAAAGCGGGATAAAGGATCAGAAAGGGAGGAAAATAGAAAAAATTAGAGTATGACTCCAAGGTAGACCTGTTTTGTTGTCGCTGGGTTGGTTGGTTGGTTTGTCTGTTGTATTTTTCGTATGTTTCGCCATGTCGGCCAGGCTGGTCTCGAACTCCTAGCCTCAAGTGATCAACCCGCCTCGGCCTCCCAGAGTGCTGGGACTACAGGCGTGAGCCACCACGTCCAGCCTCCACATTGCTTCTGGCCTCCATGGTAGACCTCCCAGACGGGGCGGCCAGGCAGAGGCGCTCCCCACATCCCAGACGGGGTGGCCGGGCAGAGGCGCTCCTCACTTCCCAGATGGGGCGGCCGGGCAGAGAGGCTCCTCACTTCCCGGACGGGGCGGCTGGGCAGAGGAGCTCCTCACTTCCCAGACGGGGCGGCCGGGCAGAGGCGCTCCTCACTTCCCAGAATAATCCTTCAAAGTTGTGTAGGGACCCTGAAATAAAAAAAAGTTTGAGAACTGCTGATATAGAGGCATGAGAATGGTAACCAGTAGGGTAGCTTTAACTTCTTAGGATCTAAGCTCCACTAAACGAATTTTAATAAAATTGGCCTCCTTTGTGACAACTGATGAGTTGATGAAGAGTCTGGTAGAGGTGATCTGGAAGGGAATGATAAGGTGGAATTATAGCTGGGGACATGGAGAGAAATGATAGGCTTAGAAAGGATGGTGTTTTATTGATTGATTGATTGAGATGGAGTCTTGCTCCATTGGCCAGGCTGGAGTGCAGTGATGTGATCTCTGCTCACTGCAACCTCTGCCACCTGGATTCAAGCAATTCTCCTGCCTCTGCCTCCTGAGTAGCTGGGATTACAGGCATGTGCTACCACATCCGGCGAATTTTTGTATTGTTAGTAGAGACAGGGTTTCATCATCTTGGCCAGGCTGGTCTTGAACTCCTGATATCGTGATCCACCCCCCTTCGGCCTCCCAAAGTGTTGGAATTACAGATGTGAGCCACTGAGCCTGGTGAAAGGGTTGTTTTAGACAGAGCTAGCCTCTGTCTCCATTCAGTTCTTCCCACTGTGTCGTAACACTTCCTAAGAGTGCTTTAGGATGTAGGATCCTGACAATATAGTCAAAGAGTTTTTGTTTTATAGACATATCATACTTTTGGCATGCAATGGGGCAGTTCCTGGAAAGGGTCTGTTATCTGCAGAAGGCTATTTCACCACTTGAGGCTTTGAAGAACTGAAGATCAGCTGACTTAGTTTAAAACTATTCATGTTCCCAGCAGCTTTAGGATAGCAAACCAACTCTGGGTCATCTTTATTTAAAGCCTCTCTTTAAAATCCTGTAGAGAGGGGCTTTTGTTAATTGTGACTAGTTCTTTAAGAGAAAGAGTAACGTGATGGTGTTCCTTTCTCTGTTCTCTCTTTAAAAATGGTTTAAAGAATTTACTGGGGTTGATTGATAACCAGCATTCCACAGGTCAAGGCATGGGTCATAATCTATTTTCCAGTCTGCATATGTTGAAAGCGCCTTTGCAAAAAGTTTATAACTGAGGAAATTATGACAGTGAATGAGATCAGACCTAACTGGCTCCATCTTGCTTCTAATCTTTAAGCTGTCCTTGTTCATTCCTGGGCATAGGCCAAACTAACTTTGGGAAGGAATCCAGTTCCTGTTTTGACTCTGAAACAAAATTGGTAATAGCCCTTTCCTGAATAGACCCCTTCTTGCCTGGGGACCAGTCTGCCTTTGCAGGACCAACAAATTAGCTACAAGATTAGAAATTATGGTTTAGGGGTCATGCAGCCTCTGGCTCCGAGTCTGAACCTCCCCAGATTGCTCCTGGGGATAACATCACTATTGTAAAACCTAAGATCAGTGCTTGAGATATTTTGCAGACCCTGGACTCGGTGGATCAGCTGATACCACACAGACCGGTAATCGGGCTCACCCAGTTCTGCCATCCCACCCAGGAACAGAAGACAGCAAGAAAACCTCACTTCGACCCCCCACGATTCCATCTCCAATCTGACCAATCAGCACTCCTACTTCCCAAGCCCCTCCCCGACAAATTATCTTTAAAAATTCTGATCTCTGAATCCTGGGGAGACTGTGTTGAGTAATAATAAAACTCTGGGCTGGGCACGGTGGCTCATGCCTGTAATCCCAGCACTCTGGGAGGCTGAGGCAGGTGGATCACTTGAGGTCAGAAGCTCCAAACTAGCCTGGCCAACATGGTGAAAACCTGTCTCTGCTAAAATACAAAAATTAGCCGGGCATGGTGGCGGGAGCCTGTAGTCCCAGCTACTCAGGAGGCTGAGGCAGGAGAATCGCTTGAACCCGGGAGAGGGAGGCTGCAGTGAGCCAAGATCATGCCACCGCACTCCAGCCTAGGCGACAGATGGAGACTCCGTCTCAAACAAAACAAAACAAAACAAACAAACAAAACAAAAAACTCCGGTCTCCTGCACAGCCAGCTCTGCATGAATTACTCTTTCTCCATTGCAATTCCCCTATCTTGATAAATCGGCTCTGTCTAGACAGCGGGCAAGGTGAACCCACTGGGCAATTACAATGTCACTCAAGGTCTGAATTGGAATGTTTAATATTTTCAATTACATTAAAGAGAAGAAAAAAAGTAAAAAACAGGAAAACAAAACAACAAAATAAAAAAATAAAAAAGATTTTAAAAAATTCAATTACATCGTCTTTTCCTAGCCCTAAAATTTTTCTTTTGCAAAAGTCTTGTGAAACAGATTAAAGGCTTAAAAAGAAACAAAACTCCTAAATTTCAGGGTGTAATTTGCAAAATAAAATATTTCTTTTGCATTATATCATTCACACTGCAGAAAGGTTTCAGTTCTACGCAATCTGATCTTTTTCCACTTTTTAAAAGTTAATTTGCTTTTACTTAGCACTATTATAGAACAGATAGGTATTTTCAAATAGTTTTGCAATTAAACACAAAAATTATAATTTTTGTGGCGAAGTAGGTACTAGTTGGCAAATAGTGTTCCTTTGTGTAAAACAGAATTTTAAATTTTCAGAAATGGAGTCCTAAAACTAGCACTGGTCTTGCAAATCAAGTTCTGCAGCTTAGTTTGGGAAAGGTTCCCTTTTGGCTCAAGGCTTAACTGGCTCCACCCAGCTGCTGAAATGTGATACAAGTTGTAACAAAACCGGAAGTTGGTTAGGCTGCCTTCGCTTCTCAAGGTAAGTGTCACGTCTTTTTCCTTAATGTCAAAGCTCTTTGTAAAGCGTTAAAAATCAAATCCAGCTTAGCGACAGACTGGAGAGCCAGCGCCTGTGCTGACCAGGGCAGTCGGCCAGGCGGAACGGGTGCTGTATTCCAAACTATGTTCTGGAGCTTGAATTGAGCTAATGAGTGTTCACTAACGAGTTAGGTTAATATGTCCCGTGACTTTAACTAACAAGCTTTAATTCCAAGAAATGGGTGGTTATAAGTAGAGACGTGTTTGGGATCCTGAAAATCATCGACTTTATTCTTGCAGGAGTTTTTTTTTTGTTTTTAATTTTAAATTTAAAACTATGGGAACTCTTTTTTTATATTTAAAGCTAATGGCATGGTTACCTATATCAGGGTTACTTAGAGCCTTATTTGGTTTTTAAAGTGTCTTTTCATCTGGAACTTTTAGTCCCCTTACCCCCGCCCACTCCCTAGCCCTGGTGTGTCGTTAAAATTTCAGAAAGACTCCAGGGTGGCAAGGTGTTATCACTGCACTTATTTTTGTGTGTTCTTGTTATACTGCCCTAAAGGGTAAAGGGGATTTTTCAAATTGTAAATGTGTTATTAGGAATATTTCTTAACATAGCTAAACTTTTCAGTTCAGATATTTTCATTTACATATGTATTTTTATTTTATTTATTTATTTATTTATTTATTTATTTATTTATTTATTTTTGAGAGGGAGTCTCGCTCTGTCCGCCAGGCTGGAGTGTAATGGTGCGATCTCGGCTCACTGCAAGCTCTGCCTCCCGGGTTCAAGCGATTCTCCTGCCTCAGCCTCCCCAGTAGCTGGGATTACAGGCACCTGCCACCACGCCCGGCTAATTTTTTGTATTTTTAGTAGAGGTGGGGTTTCACTGTGTTAGCAAGGATGGTCTCTATCTCCTGACCTCGTGATCCGCCCACCTCAGCCTCCCAAAGTGATGGGATTACAGGCTTGAGCCACCGCGCCTGGCCTATTTATTTATTATTTTTGAGACGGAGTGTTGCTCTTGTTGCCCAGGCTGGAGGGCAACGGCGGGATTTCGGCTCACTGCAACCTCTGCCTCCCGGGTTCAAGCAATTCTCCTGCCTCAGCCTCCTGAGTAGCTGGGATTACAGGCAGGCACCACCACACCCAGCTAATTATATATTTTTAGTAGTAACGGGGTTTCTCCATATTGGTCAGTCTGGTTTCGAACTCCCAACGTCAGGTCATCTGCCTGCCTCGGCCTCCCAAACTGCTGGGATTACAGGCGTTGAGCCACCGCGCCCAGCCATTTCTGTATTTTTAAAAAAGTAGTAAGATTTGAGTATTATACTGGGATAGAACTGAAGTTGGGGGCTTAATTTGATCTATCAGCTTATTGAAAACAAAGACCTTTTAAAAGATGGTTTTGTTAGGTTGGAGAAGTGAGTTTTAATTTGTCATTTATTTAGCCAGTATGTTGATTTTTTTGGTGAAGTGTACTCTCTGTTTCACACCTGTCTGCTTTTTTAATGTTGGATTTTCTCAAAATTCACGTAACAATCACACTGTACGAGTACTGTTTTGAAGGTTGTCTGCTAGTCAGAATGCATGGAGATCAATGTGTAGGACACCTTTACCGATATCCAGAGGTTTACCACAAGACAAGTCACCAAATGTGGCAGAAAAACATGATAAAATTTATTAGGAAAAATTAAAGCTTATGGAGTGAACAGTTATTTCAGGTTGGTGGAATTAGGCAAGAATCCAAGAAAGGAAGCCAGTTTTATATGGGAGACTTTGTTAATGGTGGTCATTGTGCTAGACATTTTGGAGATAGTATTTTATTTAATCCTCATGCAAGCCATTGATATTGGTGGCATTGTCTCTAACAAGTGAGAAAACTAAGACTCAGTAAGGTTAAATAATTTGTCCAGGGTCACTATGGTGGTGCCTGCTGGATTACATTAATGGACAGATTCAAACCTAGGTCTGTGATATTTCAAAGTCCATACACTTCATTGTATCATAGGACAGTAGTTGATGGCATTTTAAATGGATCTTGAAAGAGGGGTAAAGGTCTTCTTTATCAAAACAAACAAAAATAGTAAAAGTAACATAGAATGTTTGAAAATAGAAAAAAGAAAAAATCTAACTACCTTCAAATCAGTTTCTGTGCAGTCTTACATGTACATATTTTGTAGTGTTTTTTAAAATTATAAAACACCACATGCTTTAAAAAAATGCACATTATAATGGGCGTTAAAGAAAGGAAGCCCACTTCTCTTCCATCCTGAAAACACATACCTTCCTAAGTGGTAAACACGGTTGAGAACAATTGGAAGCATGTATAAAGGTTTTTTCTTTTCCTTTTAAGTTATGTATATTTTGGTACATTCTATATCATTTTGCATTTTTCTTGTTTTGATTCCTCAGTGGAGCATGAACATGTATCTTCTTAAGAACATGCAGATTCATGTCTTGGGATTTCTGTGAAATGAGTTCATACTTGCAAAGTACTTAAAACAATGCCTACCTCCTAGAATGCACTCAATAATTATTAGCTGGTGTATTTGTTATCTGTTTATTCTATTTCATTTTTGTTAATGTTTAGCAAGTATTATATAGTTTGGGTATAGCATAGTTTATTTTTGTAACCACTTAAATTATCCAACATTTTTGCTACTGGAAATAATCCTTGCATAACTGTATGGGTTTTTCTGTAAGATATATTTCTTTTGTTTTCATTCTTTTTTTTTTTTTTTTTTTGAGACAGAGTTTCACTCTTGTTGCCCAGGCTGGAGTGCAATGGTGCCATCTCAGCTCACCTCAACCTCCGCCTCCAGGGTTCAAGCGATTCTTCTGCCTCAGCCTCCTGAGTAGCTGGGATTACAGGCATGCACCCCCAAGCCCGGCTACTTTTGTATTTTTAGTAGAGATGGGGTTTCTCCATGTTGGTCAGGCTGGTCTTGAACTTCCAACCTTAGGTGATCTGCCCGCCTGGGCCTCCCAAAGTGCTGGGATTACAGGTGTCAGCCACTGTGCCCGATCTGTAAGATACATTTCTAGAAATGAAATTTCCAGGTCAGAGGATAAACATTTTTAATTTACTAAGATATTGTTAACATCTAAAAATGTGACAGTTTACCATTGTCCCTGTGTATGAGAGTGCTCGTTTCTTCACATCCTTGCTTATATCAGATATTATTACTCTTTTACATATTACATGAAATAATGGGGAATACACAATTCTACCTAGTTTGAGCATAGTGTACAGAGATTATTGTATCTTATTTTTCAGTGTAACATTTATTTTTATATGGACAGGAATTTAACCAAATTCCTGTCCATATAAAAATAGGGGGTCCCATTTAGGAGAAAAATAGGGGTCCCATTTAGAAGGCAAAACTTCAGGAGAAAAAAGAGAAGCTTATTCCTGGAATAGCAGATGGCACATTGTTATTACAGTATAGGGAAAAAAAATCCTTGAAATTTGGGTTGTGTAGAAAAGTATAAAATATTAAATGTCGAGTGCCTTTGCTTCTTAATCTTATAATTCTTGGGAAGCTGCTGAGTGTTTTGCGGGGAGAGGAGAGGTATAATGAGAATTGTACCTTAGGCAAATAATCCTGTGTTGAGGAGATACAGAAACAGGGAGACCAGTTGAAAGTGTTTTATTAATCTGGGTGAAGGTAATGAAGTCTTCATGCTTGGAGATGGTGGCAGAAAGGAAAACAGTAGACAACTGTAATAGAATGGAAAGTAGAAGAGAGTTGCAAGAGGGATAGGTACAGTGCAGAATTGGTGGAGGTAGAATCTGCAGAGCTTGTGTGGAAGTTGGGGACCAAGAGAGTGTTTAGAATCCAATCCTGAGAGTTCGGGGTTTGAAATCCTGCTGATGAGAAATGTGTTGACAGACCACCATCAGATTAGGAAAGTGAGGTTCAAAAACTAGTCTGGAGGAAAATATGAATTTCGCTTCAGACAAACTGAGTTTTTTGTTATCTAAACAGAAGTCCATACCCAGTTGGAAACCTGTGTCACAGCATTGTAGAGCTGTGGGGTGGAGCAATTGAAAGATTTAAGAAATATTATCCTAGAGGTTATAATTGAGGCTGTGGAAGTGATGATCCTACAGAGAAATAGGGCAAAAAAGAGAAAAAAGAAAAAAGAAAGAAAGAAAAGCCAAGACAAAAAGTCTTGGAGAAGGACATCTTCATGAAAGAGACATAAAAGAGGAACCAGACTTAATTAAAATATTTTTACAATGACTATTTCTGACATTTGATTTTGATTCTAGTTAGACTTCCTTACTGCCTCCAAAAAATGTGGCAGAAAAATGTGATAAACTTTATTAGGAAAAACTAACACAGAGTTTCTGCGGAGAGAGCAGTCCCCCCAAAAGTCCATTCTCACTTTTTTATTTGTACCTTTGATTCTCCCATTGCTCCAATTCAAATCATGCTCATTCAGAATCCCTCTTTCTCCATAATGCCTTATTTACTTACCATGTCAGCCTTAAGGGTCTGATTTGAAGCTATGGATAGTTTGGTGATCAAAACCTCACAAAGTAGGCCAAAGACCCTACTTTTCACCTCTCATTTTCTGTAACTTTGGCAAGTGTCTTAATCAGTGTCCTATTTTACATATGGGGACAATAATACCTCCCATAGTTCCCTAGGTTGTTGTGAGGAATGCATACTAAGTCCTTGACATGATGTGTTGTAAGCCCTTAGTAATTGTTAACTCTTCTACTATTATTTCTTCCATACCTCTAAATTACTATAACGAAATGCAGTTTTAAAATTTCTGTCCCTGTGTGATCTTGGGCACTATTTTTTTTTATAAGCTCCGTGAGCTTCAGTTTCCATACCAGTAAACAACAACAACAACAAAAAACCCTTGTATGTTTCTTCCAAGGATTAGCATTCATACATGCAAAGCAGGACTGCGATGACTGGAATAGAGCAGGCCCTTAATAAATAGTAACATTATTAAATTATAGGTTAATAGTATTTGCTATTGTTTTATCTATTAGTTTTGGGTGTTTAGTGAAGGGGCCATTCCACTTAGCACTGAATTTTGTTTTAAGGAAAGAATTATTGTGAGGGCTACATGGAGTGATCCAAATGAAACCTGTGTATCATGTAATAAGATATTTGTTTCCAATCATTTTTCCAGAAAATGAATAAAGAAAATGGAAAAATTGTTCAGGTGAGATGGCTCACGTCTGTAATCCTAAGACTTTGGGAGTCCAAGTGGGAGGATTGCTTGAGCTCAGGAGATCAAGACCAGCCTGGGTAACATAGTGAGGCCCTGTCTATACAAAAAAATTTAAAAATTAGCTGGGCATGGTGGTATGCACCTGTGGTCCCAGCTACTCGGGAGGGTGAGGTGGGAGGATTGCTTGAGTCTGATACGTGGAGGTTGCAGTGAGCTGAGATCGCACCACTGCTCTCCATCCTGGGTGCCAGAGTGAGATGAGACCCTCCCCCCACCCCCCCAAAACAAAATTAAAAAGAAAATTGAAAGATTACTTGCTGATGGTGCTGTGATTACAGAAACTAGGATTAGATTGTAGAGTTTCAAATTACTTTTTTTCCAGTGTTTTTTTCTTCCTTTCCCCTTACTTTGTCGTACTTTCACTCAAACTCTAAAATCTTTTTCAGAAGTCTTTCCTACTGGCCGGGTGCATTGGCTCATGCCTATAATCCCAACACTTTGGGAAGCTGAGGCAGGTGTATCACCTGAGGTCAGGAGTTCAAGACCAGCCTGGCCAACATGGTGAAACCCCCATCTCTACTAAAAATACAAAAATTAGCTGGGCATGGTGGCAGGTGCCTGCAATCCCAGCTACTTGGGAGGCTGAGGCAGGAGAATCGCTTGAACCTAGGAGGTGGAGGTTGCAGTGAGCTGAGATCACACCATGGTACTCCAGCCTGGGTGAGAGAGTGAGACTCCATCTCAAAAAAAAAAAAAAAAAAAAGAAGCCTTTCCTACCATCTTAAGTTGTCAGATCTGACAAATCTTAAATTGGTATTGAATGTGCCACTTTTATGCTCTTTGTTTTTTAGAACCTTCTCTGAAAATGTCATAACTGTGATTGTTAATTTAAAAAAATCATTTTTTTCTTCACTTCCTTCTGTGAAAATGGAGTCTGAAACATTTTTATCTGGGGAAGTGGAAATACTTGACCTATTTTTCAGTTTCCCTATAATTTGAGATTCAGTTATCAAAGTCAACTTAGTTTTTGGTGTAGAAGTTTTCAATGAAGGTAAAATTAAATTACTAGAAAGAAAAGGAGCACATTTTCTGAAATATTTTACGTTTGAACAAATTAAATACAGATGCGAGAAACATGCAAAAATCTCAGTTTATCTAAGCCCAGTAGTGTTCAGAAGAAATTAGCACATATTGAGGAGGTGGAAAGTTAATAGTGATATTATAAATAGTGGCAATTACCACTTATTGACAACTTACTGTTTTCAGGCATTTATGGATTTTTACATTCATTCTTTCTGGAGTTTTAGTTCTATGAAATAAATCTCTACATTGCTATTCAGTCTCTTATAAAGTAGATTTAACATTCTGAATTAGGTAGGTGAACTTAGATTTCAACCTTTGTCCCGATAGCTCCCCACTCACATTGTTTGTCCCTGTGAAACGTGGATCCTTGCTGGACCTGTTTACTTTTCACCTTCTCTCTAAACAGAGAACAGTGACGAACAGTGAAAACAACATGGCTATTGCAGTTAGATTTTGGTTCAAATCCTAAAAGTATGCGTGATTTAGGGTATATTCCTTAACCTCAGTTTCCTCATCTCTAATATGAAGATAAATCTGCTGCTTATAAGGATTCCATCAGACGTGGTCTCTAACTGCCAGGTCATCACTGAGTGTTCATTTCTTTCCCTCTTTCTCTATGTCTCCTTTCCTTTGACTTTACAGTAAAACTACAATCCTTTTCTTTCCCTTTGTCCCCAAAATTTTATTGCTATCTGTATATATCTTGTGCTTAGTCTTAACTTGCTGGCTCTATCAATCTCCTTATCCTTCTGTGGTTTTACCTATTTTTCTAAAAGTCTTCCTACCTAACTCTGCTACTCAACAGGTGAACACCTATTTCCACCTCTATCCCCAGTTTAGGTTTTTGGTGACAATGCTAAGCCCACCAGGTTTGCCCCAAATCTTAGATGAAATGCTGAGCTAACAAATGTACACCGTCCCCGGATTATTGGGGGAACCTACCCCCAACATTTCAATGTAGGTTCTTTCTATTTTCTATAAGTGTTGGCTGGCTGAGAAATAAAGAGAGACAGTATAAAGAGAGGAATTTTACAGCTGGGCCACTGGGGGTGACATCACATATCCGTAGGACCGTGATGTCCCCTAAGCCTCAAAACCAGCAAGTTTTTATTAAGGGTTTCAAAAGGGGAGAGGGTGTAAGAACAGGGAGCAGGTACAAAGATCACATGCTTCAAAGGGCAAAAAGCAGAACTACAAATAAGGGTCTAACAAAGATCACATGCTTCTGAGGGAACAGGACAAAGGGCAAAAGCAGAACTACTGATAAGCGTCTATGTTCAGCAGTACATGTATTGTCTTGATAAACATCTTAAACAACAGAAAACAGGGTTTGAGGGCAGAGAACTGGTCTGACCACAAATTTACCAGGGTGGAGTTTTTCCCCACCCTAGTAAGCCTGAGGGTACCGTAGGAGAACAGGGCATATCTCAGTCCTTATCTCAACCTCATAAGACAGACATTCCCAGAGCGGCCATTTATAGACCTCCCCCCAGGAATGCATTCTTTTCCCAGGGTATTAATATTAATATTCCTTGATAGGAAAATAATTTAGCGATATCTTCCCTACTTGCATGTCCGTTTATAGGCTCTCTGCAAGAAGAAAAATATGACTCTTTTTGCCTGATCCCACAGGCAGTCAGACCTTAGGGTTGTCTTCCCTTGTTCCCTAAAAATCATTGTTATTCTGTTCTTTTTCAAGGTGCACTGATTTCATATTGTTCAAACACACATGTTTTACAATCCATTTTTATAGTTAACACAGTATCATAGTGGTCCTGAGGTTACATACATCCTCAGCTTATGAAGATAACAGGATTAAGAGATTAAAGTAAAGACAGGTATAAGAAATTATAAAAGTATTATTTGGGAACTGATAAATGTCTATATTAAAATGAAATCTTCACAATTTATGTTCCTCTGCCACGGCTCCAGCCAGTCCCTCCATTCAGGGTCCCTGACTTCCCACAAAACCAGATTAGTTTCTAACTCAGTTTGGAATTTCAATTTCATTTTCTAATAGAAGCAATATGTGAAAGAAAAACAGAAACTTGACCTCAATTCATTATGCCAGGAGGAAAAAATTAAGCTGAAAGCTGAGTCATGCAAGCAACTGCATTTCCTTTTGTTTCAAAGCAGAGAGCTGCAGATAAAAGGTTAGATATCTCCACAGGTAGCTACTGTATGTTCATCTTATCTTATGTAAAGTGCCAGCTTACTGAGCATAAGCCAACACATACTTGACTATTCCCCTACCTGCTAATTTTGTCTTGGAACATGTGAATGACATGATCCTCTTTCCCCTCCAGCCCACTTTTCCCCTTTAGATATTGGAGCCCTGAAAGTCATCTTGGGAGAAAGGCACAGACGATAGACTGGTTCTGTGATTCTGTGTTTTTTTTTTTTTTTTTCTCCCAGGCATTGTCCTTAGCCTGGCAAAATAAATTTCTAAGTTGATTAACACCTGTCATAGATTACTCTTTGGTTTCCAAATATTATAAATGGTGGTTCTGTTTTCAAGCCAAAAGCCTAGAAATAAAAGCATGTTTAAGACATAAATTAATTAAACTGTATTGCACTTGTGCCAAAATAAAAGAAAATAATGCCCTTGTAATTCTCATAGTAAAATAAAATGAAAACAATATTTAGTAGGAAGTGGCTATTTACCTTAAACATTGTAGAATGTACTTGATGGAAGAAAAAAACGAGAATGCAACTAATGGAAATTCTGAAAGGAGCTTCCAAGTGACTTAAGGATTGCTGCGTTTTTATATTATGGGTAGTTAAACAACAACCTTTCTCATAGAGAAGATTACTGTGAGAATGCTAACTTATTAGCCATATTTATACTTTTTGTTCAGGCTCACAAATGGAATGAAGTGAGAATAAGGCATTTTTCTTTGGATAAATCCAGCTCCTATCTCCAAAAATTTTCCCTGTTGCTTAGCCTGTTTGTTCCTTTGATTCTGAGAATTTTTCTTTTTTACTGAAATTCTTGATACTCCTAATTTAGAACTTGATTCAAGGCTGAAACTTAATGGTCTATGCATGCCATAAAGTAATGTTCATCAGACTGCAGGTTAAGATTCATTGGTAGATCGTGAAATAATGCAGTAGAGTGTAACCAGCATAAAACAAAAAAAGGAAATAGGAAACATACACATCTATAACATATCATAAAGGTAAATAATGTTTCATGAAATGTTTGTTGGGTTATAATGTAAAAATATTTCTTATTTTGGATGTAGTAAACAAAAATTAAAACCACTATATATTGCAAAAAAAAAAAAAAGAGACCCTTTTCCAAATTATGTAGATATTTTATAGTGAACTATTTTGGCTAAGTTTTTGCTTTTTTGCATCTCCTTCTTCATAATTAAGAATTCCTTGTTGCCTCATACCTATGCATTAATTAAGACTCTCAGTACATGCTTCACTCATATCTTAGATAATGTAGAGTGGGTGTAACTGGGCTGAGTTCCCACAATTTTTTTGTGTGCATGTCAACTTTTGAACTCCTTTGATGCTTTAATTTAAAATAAATGACTAACAAGAGCTAGAACTTGAATGCAATATAACTAGACGTGATTCACTATTTGCTAGCTTAATCATCTGACATGGTTTTAAAAGATTGTTTTCCTCCTTTTTTCTTATTCTCACATGTTCTTAGAGTTGCACAATACTAAGACGTTTGATGACCGATTTATTTTTAAAAGTCTTTTGTTAACACATACTCCTTTTTCCAATGACTTTCTTACATCTAAATATTTTTGATTGAATTCTAGTTTTGTCTGAATTTTTACTTTGTAATAAATATATTCTCTTGATTAACATCACTTGCTTCTGTGGCACACAATCAAATAATAATTACATTTTCATCTAAGTACAAGAATTTTGTATTTACATAATAAAGAATATACTTGCTTTGAGGTTTTATCTTTATGTGAGATACATGTAGAACATGGTGTAAGCAGTCATCATACCCTTTTACTAAGCACTTGTCTTTCAGGTAAGAAAGAAAACTGTACAAATCTCATCAGGTTTGGGAATATTTTAGTTAGAGAATCAGGATAACTTCTCTTTTAGTTTTTTAAAATAATAAATTGCTCTGTCTTGGGTGGACAAAATACATCTTTTTTGTTTTATCTTCTATTTTGTATAGACAATAGAATGTGAATATTAATTTAAGAAAATCATACATAATTGGTAGGAGTCCTTTCTGTGCTTAAAGGATGATTTCGTAATATAATAGCTTATTGTTGACAGTCTATAATTTTAACTTAAATGTTTCCATTACTAACTCCTATTCTGTCATAATTATGTGATCTGTTAATATAGGTTGGCTAATGATTTTATGTATTAGTTTGAAAAAAAGTTGTACCTTAAAACATTAACTAGAAAACCATAATTAGCTATTATAATGAAAATAGAACTTTACCTTGAACAGTCAGCATTTGACAGAGGACAAAGAAGTTGCCATTGTACAGGTTCCTCTCTGACTTTGTTATATTTTCCTAATCGATGATGGGTGGTGGTGTCTTAGTCACTTCCCTTTCTTGTCTCATACTTCTTGCTCAAATAATTCCCAATATGCTTTTCCAAAATCATAAAATTTTAGCATTGAAGGTGGCCTTGAATGTCTTCTGGTTCACTTGGTGTATTTTGCAACTGATGAAACAGATTTAGTGACTTGGTTGATGCTGTTCGGCTGTTTAGTGCACAGCAGAGACTGGATATCAAGTTTTGTTTCCATTTTCACTGACAGAAAGTTAGTGCCAAATAAATATTTGTTAAACTGAAGTAACTATTTTCACTATACCATTCTTTAGGTAAGTGGCACATGACTACATTTAATCTTCTTAGTAGTGGCGAAGTCGATTAAATAGTGATCTTCCTTCCCTTCCTTCCCTCTCTCCCTTTGTCCCTCCTTCCCTTTCTCTCTCTCTCCCTCTGACCCCAGGCTGAAGTGCAGTGTCACAATCATAGCTCACTGCAGCTTTGACCTCTTGGGTTCAAGGAGCCCACCTTCCACCTCGGCCTCTTGAGTAGCTGAGACTACAGGCATGCCACTGTGCCTGGCTAATTTTTTTTTTTTTAAATTTTTGGAGAGACGGGGGTCTCACTTGTTGCCCAGGCTGGTCTCGAACTCCTGGCTTCAAGCAATTCTCCTGCTTTAGTCTCCCAAAGTTTTGGGATTATAGGTGTGAACTACTGCACCTGGCTGCAGTTATTTCCTTAAATATTCTGTTTCCTATAATAATCAACCATTATTATTATTATTATTTTTTTCTCCACAGATAAATCTTAAGCTCCTTTTATGTTGTAGATATTTTTCAGAAGCTCTTGGTTGGTTCATTTGTTTCTTTCACTCCTCCTTAAATGAAAAGAATTCTCCCCAGCTTTCATGTTTGATAAATAGTGGGGTATATGGTACTGTTGGACCCTATGCTGTTTACTTAGTAGCTCCTGGAATTAGGTGCAGGGCTGGTTAAAGTGTATATCTCCCAGCACAATATCTGGGGTTTAACAGGAATTCCTGTAGTTTAATTTAGTGAGGGATTTATTTATGTAACTATATATGTATTTAATGCTGTAAATTTCCCCTTAAGCACTGCTTTTGCGGCATCCCACAAATTTATTCTCTTAAATTTATTAAGTTGTATCTTATGGCCCAGAATGTAGTCTATCTTGGTGAACATTCCATGTGAGCTTGAAGAGAATGTGTATTCTTTTGTTGGATGAAATAGTCTGTGGATATCCATTATATCCAGTTGACTGATGTTGCTGAATTCACCCATGTCTTTAATGATTTTCTGCCTTCTGGATCTGTGCATTTCTCTCTCTCTCTTTCTCTCTCTCTCTTTGAGACAAGGTCTCACTCTCTGTTGCTCAGGCAGGAGTGCAGGGGTGTGGTGTGACCATAGCTAACTGCAACCTTGAACTCCTGTGTTCAAGTCATCCTCCCCCCTAAGCCTCTTGAGTAGCTGAGACTACTTGTGTAGTCCACTGCACCCAACTATTTATTTACTTACTTGTTTGTTTGTTTTTACAGACAGTCTCATTATGTTGCCTAGGCTGGTCTCGAATTCCTGGCCTTATGTGATCTTCCCTCCTTGGCCTAACAAAGTGCTGGGATTATGGGCATGAGCCATGGTACCCAGCCTGGATCTGTCCATTTCTGATAGTGGATTCATCTATTTCTCCATATAGTTCTATTAGTTTTTGCCTCACTTATTTTGATGCTCTATTGCATTGTTATGTCTTCTTGGAGAATTGACCCTTTTATTATTAGGTAAAGCTCTCTTTATCTCTGATAACTTTCCTTGGTTTGAAGTCTACTGTCTGAAATTAATGTAGCTACTCCTGCTTTCTTTAAATTAGTGTTAGCATAGTATATCTTTCTCTATCCATTTACTTTTAATCTATATGTGTTTTTATATTTAAAGTGGGTGTCCTGTAGAAAACATATAATAGGGTATATTTCCTGATCCACTTTGACAATCTGTCTTTTAATTGCTACATTTAGACAATTGACATTTAAAGTAATTAGTGATATACAGGGACAGCTTGTTTTTTTTTTTCGGAGTCTTGCTCTGTCACCCAGGCTGGAGTGCAGTGGCGTGATCACGGCTCACTGCAAGCTCTGCCTCCTGGGTTCACGCCATTCTCTTGCCTCAGCCTCCTGAGTAGCTGGGACTACAGGTGCCCGCCCGCAACGCCCAGCTAACTTTTTTTTGTATTTTTTTAGTAGAGACGGGCTTTCACCATGTTAGCCAGGATGGTCTCGATTTCTTGACCTCGTGATCCACCCGCCTCAGCCTCCCAAAGTGTTGGGATTATAGGCGTGAGCCACCGCGCCCAGCCAGGGATAGCTTGTTTTATGGCACTTCACTTTATTGTGCTTTGCAGATAATGTGTTTTTTACAAATTGAAGGTTTGTCTTTTTTTAAAAAAATCAAATTATAAAAAAATTTATAAAATTATTAAAAAAAGAAAAAGGGTCTTGTTATGTTGCCCAGGCTGGTTTCAAACTCCTGGGCTCAAGCAATCTTCCTTCCCTTCCCTCCCAATGTGCTGGGATTACAGGCATGAGCCACCACACCCAGCCTTTTTTTTTTTTTTTTTTTTTTTATTGAGACAGAGGTCTTGCTTTATTACCCAGGCTGGAGTGCAGTGGTGTAATCATAGCTCACTGCCACCTTGAATTCTTGGGCTCAATGGATCCTCCTGCCTCAGCCTCTTAAGTAGCTGGGGTCATAGGCGCATGCCACCACAGCCAGCTAATTTTTTCATTTTTTTGTAGACATGAGGTCTCACCATGTTGCCCAGGCTGGTCTTGAACTCCTGAACTCAAGGGATCCTTCATCCCCAGCCTCTCAAAGTGTTGGGATAATAGCGTTGAGGTTCCCTTGAGCCCAGGGTTTGGAGACCAGCCCCCTTGTCCTGTGCCTGGCTACAAATTAAGGCTTGTGGCAACTTCTCATTGAGCAAGTCTGTCGGCACCATTTTTCCAACAGCATGTGCTCACTTTGTGTCTCTATGTCACATTTTGGTAAATTTCTATTTTATTATTTATTATTTATTTTTATTTTTAATTAAAAAATAGAGATGGGGGTCTCATTATATTGCCCAGGCTGGTCTTGAACTACTGGGTTCAAGCAATCCTCCCAACTCGGCCTCCCAAAATGCTGGGATTACAGGTGTGAGCCACCACACTTGGCCACGATTTTGCAAGTTTCTAAACTTTTTCATTATATCTGTTATGGTGATCTGTGATCAGTGATCTTTGATGTTTCTATTGTTTTGGAGAGACACAAACTGCACCCGTATAAGATGGCAAACTTAATTGATAACTGTGTATGTTCTGACTGCTCCACCAACTGGCTATTCTCCAATCTCTCTCCTTCTCCTCAGGCCTCCCTATTCCCTGAGGCACAACAATACTGAAATTGGGCCAGTTAAGAACCCTATAGTGGCCTGTAAGTGTTCAAGTGAAAGGAAGAGTCATGTATCTTTCACTTTCAATCAAAAGCTAGAAATGATTAAGCTTAGTGAGGAAGGCAAGCCAAAAGCCAAGACTGGCTGAAAGTCAGGCCTCTTGTTCCAGTCAGCCAAGTTGTAAATGCAAAGAGAAAGTTGTTGAAGAAAATGATTACTCCAGTGAACATATGAATGATAAGAAGGCACCTTATTGTTGATACGGAGAAAGTTTTAGTGGTCTGGATAGAAGATCAAACCAGCCACAACATTTCCTTAAGCCAAAGTCTAATCCAGAGTAAGGTCCTACCTTTCTTTAATTCTATGAAGGCTGAGAGAGGTAGGTCCCTGAGAGAGAGGTCCCTGCTCTATCTCACCATCCCTTATGTCTTGTCATTTATTTTGCTGATATAGAAGCATACGAAAGTAAGCATACATAAACATATACAAATAATTATATGTATTATTATTTTGAACAAACTTTCATGTTAGACTAAGTGGAAGAAAAACGTTTTTACTTTACCTTCACTTATTTCTTCTCTAATGCTCTCCTTTCTTTATGTAGATCTGAATTTCTGAACTTTATTGTTTTCCTTTTCTCTCAGGAATTTCTTTTCACTTTTCTTGCAAGATAGGTTTTACCAGCAACACATTCCCTCAATTTTTGTTTATCTGAGAAAGCCTTCATATTTCTTCTTCACTTTTGAGAGGTAATTTTTTGGGGTATAGAATTCTATGGTGCCACTTTTTTCTCTCAACACTTTAAATATTTCACCCTACTCTCTTCTTGCTTGTGTAGTTTCTGAGCAAAAGTCAGATATAGTTCTCATCTTTGTTCCTATCTTTTTCCTCTGGCTTCTTTCAGGATTTAAAAAAAAAATCTTAGATTTCTGTAGTTTGAAAATGATATGCCATATTAATCAGGGTTTTCCAAAGTTACAGATTAAAATAAGATTTTGTTTATATTTATTATAGATATTTATTATGGAAATTGACTTGTGATTCTGAAAGCCCACAAGTCTCAAAATCTGTTGTCTACAAGCTGAAGAACCAGGAAAGCTCTGGAGTAGTTCAGTGTAAGCCTAAAGGCCTAAGAACCAGGGGAACCCATAGTGCACCTCCTGGTCAGGTCTGAGGGCCTTGGGTTGGGGAAAGGATTGCTGGTGTAAGTCTTGTGGTTTTAAGGCCCCAGGACCAGGAACCTTGATGTCTGAGGGCAAGAGAAGAGGGATGTCTCAGATCAAGAAGACAGAGTAATTCCGCCTTCCTCTGCTTTTTTATTCTATTTAGGCCCTCAGAGGATTAGATGATACCTACCCACTTTGGTGAGGTGATCTTTGCTACTCAGTTTCCTGATTGAGATGCTAACCTCTTTCAGAAATACATTCATAGACACTTCCAGAAATAATATTTTATCAGCTATCAGAACATCCTTCAGCCCAGTCAAGTTGACATACAAATTAACCATCATATATACCTAGAGGTAGTTTTTTATTTATTATTTATTTATTTATCCCACTTGGTATTGTGTGTCTGATAATAGTTTGGGGGAAATTCTCAGTCATTCTGTTTCAAATAATTCTTCTGTTTTCTTCCCTCTTCTTCTGGAATTCCCATTCCATGTATGTTGTACCTTTTGTAGTTCCACAGTTTTTGGATCTGTTCTCTTTTTTTCAGTCTTTTTTTTTTCTTTTCAGTTTGATATTTTTCTATTGAGATATCTTCAAGCTAAGAGATTCTTTTCTCAGATATGTCCAGTCTACTCATAAGCTCATACTTCACTTCTTTTAAAGTGTTTTTGGTCTCTAGCATTTCTTTTGGTTCTGAGAATTTCCATCTCTGTGCATTTGTTCTTGCATGCCATCTACTTTATCCATTGGAGCATTTAGCATCTTAATCATAATGTTGTAAATTCCTGGTCTAATAATTCCAACATCTCCATCATATCTAAGTCTGGTTCTGAGGCTTGCTCTGTTTCTTCAAATTGTGTTCTCTGCCTTTCAGTATGCCTTGTAATTTGTTCTTAATAACTGGACGTGATGCAGTGGGTAAAAGGAACTGCTGTAAATAGGCCTTTAATAATGTGGTGGTAAGGCGTGGGAGGAGGAGAACTGTTCTGTAGTCCTGTGAGTAGACCTCAGTCTTTTAATGAGCTTATGCCCCTGGAGTGTGAACTTCACAACTGCTTCAAGGTTCTTCCCCCACTTAAGTGAAACAGGATGGCTAATGTGGGCAGGAGTTGGGTATTTCCCTTCCTCCAGGTCATGTAGGCTCTGATAAAACCCCAGCAGGTTAGGCTGCAGTTAAATAGTTGCTCCTGATTGACGTAACTAAAAAACAATAATTTTTTCTAGTGATTCTAAGGCTGCTATTATTTTTGTCTATGACCAGATATATGATATAGAAAACTCCTTTTCTGTAAATAATAAACTGCCTCTTAGGCGTTTCCCATCTGCAACCTGTCCATGGTGTTAACTTTATTTACTGCCATGTATCATGTCACTGCTCATCACCTCCAGCCTTGTTGAGTTCTGTGATTTGCAGGTTTTGAATATATGAATCAAGCAAAGTGGTTGATCTGGGCTACAAGAGGGTGGGACTGAGGTAAAGTAGCTGGTTTTCTATTATCCAGATGCTAAGAGGAAGTTTGGAGCCGTGGGAGGGAAGGAGATTGTGTGGGCTGACAATTGTGTTTCTTAATTCAGAAGTATCTGGGCTACAGGTAGTAGAATTATTATTTCTACCAATTGGTTCTCTGTTATCCTCAGTTTTCAGTATTACAAATTAAATAATCCACCCAGTCATCATGATCAGTTTAATAGGAAGTTGGGAAAAGTCTTATCATAGATTTATTCAGGTGATGATATTTAAATCCAGAAGAAATATTTCTTCTTTGTTCTTAAAGCTTTCTAGGATGACGTGGAGTAAAACCTTTTGCTTTTATTGACTAGTTTATTATTTCCAATTGATAATAAAGAAAGCTATTATTTATTATCTTCCTTGTCAGATTTTGAGCTATATTTTCATTTTTATTTAAACAACATTGGGCCAGGCACAGTGGCTCATGCCTGTAATCCTAGAACTTTGGGAGGCCAAGGTGGGCGGATCACCTAAGGTCAGGAGTTCAAGACCAGCCTGGTGTAACTCTGTCTCTAACAAAATACAAAAATTAGCCAGGTGTGGTGACGCATGCCTCTATTCCCAGCTACTGGGGAAGCTGAGGCAGGAGAATCACTTGAACCTGGGAGGCAGAGGTTGCAGTGAGCCGAGATCGTGCCATTGCACTCCAGCTTGGGCAACAGAGCGAGATCTCTGTCTTGAGAGAAAAAAAACAACATTGAAAAGAGGGTCTTTGTTTCCTTATTTTTCAGGTAAGGAAGTGGAGGATTAAATGATTTGCCCAAAGTCTCACAGTAATTTGTAGAGCTGAGATTGAAATTCAGGTGAAACTTCACATATCACATTCTTTTTATCAGGTATGTTGAGAATATGGTTTGCCGAACACAGAAAGCAAGTAGTTACCTAGAATTACAGTCCTGTTGTGTAAAAGCTTTTATATTTTACTTTAATTATATATGACAATAATGTGCTTTTACCCTTCTTTTTGAGATGGCAGTTTCTGGATTTACTCTTGGTACCTGCATACTTCTGTTGCACATTAGTTATGTGACTAATTATCCCAATGGAAAAGTAACACAGTCATGCCATGGAATGATTCCTGAACATGGTCATAGTCCACAGTCTGTTCCTGTTCATGACATTTATGTGAGTCAGATGACATTCAGGCCAGGAGATCAGATTGAAGGTACCGTGCTGGGATTAACTGTTTACATTTTGGATTTCACTCTTTTACTGTTTATTGAATCTTTATTATTATTTGATTTAGATGATTTCATTTAAATCTGTTTTCTTTTGTAAGATACTATCATACTTCTTGTTTTTGGTTCCAGATGACTATATTACTTAAATAGTCTGTGTATTCCCCATCCAGAACAGGCTTTAAAATAAGTTTTTATCGTTATTTACTATTTTTATTAATTGTGCTATCACTTCAAGAGAAGAGAAAAATAAAGTTTATTTTATCTTGTTTAAAATATAATAAACCCTTGTCCTTCTTGACATCACATAGTTTTAAGAATAATTCTCTAATTTCTCTGGTAAAATGTAGGCTGATTATTAAAGATAAATCTATCACAGCATTTTGCAAACTGTATTTTTTGCAACTCTAGAAATGCAAAATGTTAACAGGTACTCTGTTACTTAGAGAGTAAATAGAAAAATAAGTTTGGAATATTCTGTGTGGTATGTAATATAACCTTAGAGTTCACACTGTACAGTAGGATATTAAATACCCTAAGAAATTTGCAGTAAAGAAACAAGTATTTACTTTCATCCAGTGTTTTTCTTTTTTTTTAATTCAATAAGAATTTATTGAGTGTCACTGTGAGCCAGACACTGTGTTAAATACTGGAATTCAAAAGAAAACACCTCATGTTTTTTCCTCTAATGAGGTCAAGTAAACATTTTTTTTTAAAAACTTTTATTTTGGGTTCAGGGGTACATGTGCAGATTTGTTTATAGGTAAATTCCATGTCATGAGGGTTTGGTGTACAGATTATTTCATCACTCAGGTGACAAACATAGTACCCAATTGGTATCATCTAGCATTTTCCAAACTAACTTAGCCTTATGGACTGCCCCTGGACCATCACCTATTTTTCTTTTCTCTTTGCGGAATGGCTATTAATATCTCACAGAGTGAATATCTTATGGAACACAGTTTAGAGCTTCTTTGCCTATAGGATGACTCTTTTCTCTCCAGGAGTACTTTTGCATATGTAGACCTCATTGTAATTGTAATGTACGACCTCTAAACATTTTTTTTTTGATATTACTAAACTTTTTAACGAACCCTTTTGTCTTTTTCTCAGTTACTTTGTCAGGGCATCCATTTAAAGGCTTTCTCCTAGAAGCACGTAATGCTGAGGATCTGAATGGCCCTCCTATTGGCTCCTTCACATTGATTGACAGTGAAGTGTCACAACTTTTGACCTGTGAAGATATACAGGTTTGTGTTTAGAGTTGATCCTTGAACAATGTGGAGGTTACAGGTGCCGACCTCACCCCTGGGGAAATTGGAAATCTGGTATAACTTTTGACTCCCCCCACACTTAACTACAAATAGCCTATTGTTGACCAGAAGCCTTACTGATAACAAATAGTTGATTAACACATATTTTGTATTTATATGCGTTATACACTGTATTCTTACAATAAAGTAAGCTAGACAAGAGAAAAATCTTATTAAGAAAATAAGAGAAAATATATTTACTATTCATTAAATAGAAATGAATTATCATAAAGGTCTTTATTTCCATTGCCTTCATGTTGAATGGGCTGGAGAGGAGAAGGAAGAGGAGTGGCTGGTCTTGCTGTCTTGGGGTGGGTGAAGGAGGTGGAAGGGGAGGCAGGAGAGGCACCACACTGGTGTAACTTTATAGAAATACATTGTAATTTCTGTCTGACTTTTTTGTTTTTTCATTTTCTTAAAAATGTTTCTATATGGTGCCAATTCTTCCCTGCTTTGCTTTAGTTTCAGTGCTATATCATAGGAGGGTCCATGTCGTAGAAGGCAAAAGCAGTGTTGAATAATTGGAACCCTTCTGCCAGGTTGTCTAATGTCAGTTTGTTTTCTGGGACTGCGTCTTCTCCATAGTCCTCATCGTCATCTGGCACTGGTTTGGAAACACTCACCATCAAGTTGTCTTCTGTTAATTCTTCTGTTGTGGTGTCTATTAGCTCTTGAATTTCTTGAAGATTCACATCTTGAAACCCTTCGTCGCCCACCTTTTTTTTTTTTGCCATATCCACAGTCTCTTTTATGATTCCTTGATTGGCTCTGTAAATCTTTAAAAGTCATGCACAACATCTAGATACAGTGTTTCTTCAGCAGGAATTTATTGTTTTGGGCTTGATGGCTGTCTTGGCTTTTTCTATAACAACAATAGTATCTTCAATGGTGTAATCCTTCCAGACTTTCATGATGTTCTATCAGAGTTCTCTTCCATAGCGTTGACAATCCTTTCCATCGAGTATTGTGTGTAAAGAGCCTTACATGTCCTTAAGACTTCCTGAGCTAGAGACTGAGTTAGACACATTGTATTTGGAGGCAAGGAGGCGACTTCAGTGGCTTTGGTGTTGAGCTCGTGGGGTTCTGGGTAGCAGGGGCATTGTCTAATATTGTATTAGGCTGTTCCTGTGTTGCTAAAAGAAGTACCTAAGACCAGGTAATTTAATAAGGAAAGAGGCTTAATTGGCTCACTGTTCTGCAGGCTGTACAACCGGCACTGGCATCTGCTCAGCTTCTGGGGAGGGCTTAGGGAGGCCTCATGGCCTTTTACTCATGGCAGGAGCTGAAGCAGGAGCAGGCACTTTACATGGTGAAAGCAACAGCAAGAGAGAGTTGGTGGGGGGGAGGTGCCACATTTTACAACAACAAGATCTTGCTCACTATCTCGAGGAATAGCACCAAGCCATGAGGAATCTGCTCTCCTGACCTAAACACCTCCCACCAGTTCCCACCTCCAACATTGGCGATTGCAATTTAACTTGAGAGTTGGATGGGGACAAATATCCAAACTATATCAAATATCAATAGAACATTTATTTATTTATTTATTTATTTAGAGACAGAGTCTCGCTCTGTCATCCAGGCTGGAGTGCAGTGGTGCGATCTCAGCTCACTGCAGCCTTTGCCTCCTGGGTTCAAGTGATTCTCCTGCCTCAGCCTCCTGAGTAGCTGGGATTATAGGCGCCCACCACCATGCATAGCTAATTTTTGTATTTTTAGTAGAAATGGGGTTTCATCATGTTGGCCAGGCTGGTCTCGAACTCCTGTCCTCAAGTGATCTGCCCGCCTCGGCCTCCCAAAGCACCGGGATTACATGCATGACCCACCGTGCCTTTAAAAGAACCTTTAAAAGGCAGTCTTTTACTGGCAAGGTGCTTCTTGTCTTCAGAGGTAAAACGTCCATGGAGCCAATCCAGACAAAGGTTTCTTATTGTCCAGGACTTCTTGTAGTTACAACCCAAACACCGGCAGCTGATGTTTCCCTTCAAGGATCGGGGATTAGCAGCTAGCAGCTTTATAGGTAAGAGCAGTCCTGATCATTAACTGACTGCATTTGCACAAAACAGTAGAGATAGCCTGCTCTTGCTTGCCCTAAATCCTGGTGCTTGCTTCTCTTCTTTACTAATAAGTGCCTTTGTGGCATGTATTTCCAAAATCGGGCACTTTCGTCTGCATTAAAAACCTGTTCAGGCAGATACACTTTCTCCTCAGTGATTTTCTTTTCTTTCTTTTTTTTTTTTTTTTTGAGACGGAGTCTCCCTCTGTCGCCCAGGCTGGAGTGCAGTGGCGTGATCTCGGCTCACTGCAAGCTCCGCCTCCCGGGTTCACGCCATTCTCCTGCCTCAGCCTCCCGAGTAGCTGGGACTACAGGCGCCCACCACAACGCCTGGCTAATTTTTTGTATTATTATTATTATTATTTTTGGACGGAGTTTCATTCTTGTTGCCCAGGCTGTAGTGCAATGGCGGGATCTTGGCTCACCGCAACCTCCGCCTACTGGGTTCCCGCCTCAGCCTCCTGAGTAGCTGGGATTACAGGCATGTGCTACCACGCCCGGCTAATTTTGTATTTTTAGTAGAGATGGAGTTTCTCCATGTTGGTCAGGCTGGTCTTGAACTCCCGACCTCAGGTGATCCGCCCGCCTCGGCCTCTCAAAGTACTGGGATTACAGGCATGAGCCACTGCGCCCAGCCTTTTGTATTTTTAGGAGAGATGGGGTTTCACCGTGTTAGCCGGGATGGTATCATCAATGATTTTCTTTTTTTTTTTTTTTTGAGACGGAGTCTCGCTGTGTCCCCCAGGTTGGAGTGCAGTGGCGCGATCTCAGCTCACTGCAAGCTCCGCCTCCTGGGTTCACGCCATTCTCCTGCCTCAGCCTCCTGAGTAGCTGGGACTACAGGCGCTCGCCAACACGCCCGGCTAATTTTTTGTATTTTTAGTAGAAACGGGGTTTCACCGTGTTAGCCAAGATTGTCTCGATCTCCTGACCTCGTGATCCGATCAATGATTTTCTTAATGATGCCTGGGAACTTGCCTGCTGCCTCTTGGTCAATAGAAGCTGCTTCTCTTGTTATCTTGACATTTTAAAAGCCAAACTTTTTTTCTAAAATTATCAAACTATCCTTTGCTGGCATTAAATTCTCCAGCTTTAGACCCTTCACCTTCCATTTGCTTTAAGTTGTCATATAATGACTTTGCTTTTTCTTGAATAATATTATTCTACAAGTATCCCTTTCTTATAGCAATTCTTACACCTGCCTAAAAGCTGCATTTCCGATATGAGATGAAAAGGTCTTTCACAAAAAGTGTGAGGTTTTTGCATCTGTTGGCACAGCTGCAGTGACAGCTTCACGAATTTTCTTTTCTTTTTTCTTCTTTTTTTTTTTACAGTGGTTCTTATACTGGGGGTTCATTTATCTTGATATGGTGGGCAACTGCAGCAGCAGACCTTAATCTACAGTACATATCCAGCAATTCAACTTTTTCTTGTAATGTCATGAATTTTCTCTGCTTCTTAGGAACACTTACCGCATCACTAGTGGCACTTCGTATGGCCCCATGGTGTTATTCAAGGTTTACAGTAGGGCACAAAACACGATAAAAGCTGGGTGCAGTGGCTCATCCCTCTAATCCCAGTACTTTGGGAGGCTGAGGCTGGTGGATTGCTTGAGCTCAGGAGTTTGAGACCAGACTGGGAACATGGCGAAACCCCGTCTCTACAAAAGAATACAAAAATTAGCTGGGTGTGGTGGCATGTGCTTGTAGTCCCAACTACAGTTAATTTTATGCAGTTATGATTTAATACTGCATTTTTACATTTGTTTATATGTCTCTGTGAATGGCACATGTGCGGTCTGTTTGTGTATGTATGTTTTGATAAATTTTAACTTTTTGTAATAGGTATGTGCATATTTTATGGGTAGTAAATGATAAAATAGACTAATACCTACATATTTTGTGCATTTAAGACATACCTAACTTTTTAATTTTTTCAATATTTCTAGCCTATGCAATTTGTCTGAGTTTTTTCAAATTGTTGAAAACCTCCAAATGCTTTTCTACTACACTTATTGAAAAAAATCTGCATATAAGTGGACCTATGCACTTCAAGCCTGTATTGTTGAAGGGTCAACTGTAGTTTGAAATTGCTCTCTGTCAGTTTTTTTTGGGGTCTTTTCACTATAAGGTGGTGGTTGCAAGATAAATGATGACATTAACCATGTATTGTAAACATCTAAATGGATTCACAACAATCAGACTTTTTCCTTAATTTTACTTGCAATATATTTTTACACATCAGCACCCTATGAAAGATAGAATAGTTTGAAGAATTTATAGCTTGTGATGTTTTATATGAATATTGGCTCTTATTATATTAATTTTTGAAGAGTTTTAATATTGAAGGCAGAGATCTAGAGTATGACAAGAGTCTAATTTTTTTTTCATTTATTTATTCATTCATCCATTTATTTTTACACCAAAAATAGTCCTGAATGGGAGGGATAGGTGATGGACAAGACTTACTCTTGCTCCTTGAAGAACTCCTTACTTTACATATAAGCACATCTATGAACACATAAGTAGAACAGTGTGATAACTTTGGTTAGAAGCATACACAGTGAGTGGGAAGCATAGCAGAGGGAGCCACACACAGCCTGGAAGGAATTGGGAAAGAGCTTCTTGGAGGAGGTGATCTTCAAGTAAGGCCTCAAAGAATGAGTAGGAGTTGGCCACGTGCATGAAAGTGGGAAACAAGATTGTTCTAGAGAAAGGAATTACTAAAATATCATGCTACATATTTGAAGGCAGGAAGTTTTTCGAAGAATCTTCTGCATTCTATTTGTATCTATTAATGGAAGAGATATAAATTTATAATGTACATGAAACAATGAGCAAGCTCTATCTAGTGTTAACATACCCAGTGTTCATAGCTCTCTTCAGTTCTTAGATTTCTGTGGACTCTCATTTATTCACAGAGCCAGCTGCTAATATGTTCTCAACCAATCAACATTTCATTTATGGAGTGCTTGAGTCCTTCTAAGTAAAATAGTCTTCACCAGAATGCTAACGTCATGCAATGATAAATTACTTTGCAAAATGATAGAACTTCCTGCCATGCTGAGCTATTGAGTACTGAATGGTAGCTCTTTTCCCCTTTATTTCAGGGATCAGCAGTGAGTCACAGAAGTGCATCTAAAAAAACAGAAATTAAAGTCTACTGGAATGCTCCAAGCAGTGCTCCAAATCATATACAGTTTCTGTGAGTATAAGAGTTTACAATTCTGGGCCAGGCATGGTGGCTCATGCCTGTAATCCCAGAACTTTGGGATGCCAAGGTGGTGGATCACTTGAGCCCAGGATTTTGAGACTGGCCTGGGCAACATGGTGAAACCTCATCTCCAAAAAAATGAAAAAAAAGTTTACAACTCTGTAACTACTAGCATAATTGAAACCATAATTAGTCTGTATCATTTCCTGTGCCTATTAGACGTTCACGCATGTAGGAGAGCTTTGGTATAGTAATAACACCACCTTCCTGATGCAGGAGTTTGTTTTGCTTTTTACCAGTGTATACCTATCACCTAGTGCAGGACCTGTCGCCAAATAGGCACTTAATAGACATTTGTTGAGTGAATGAAGTCTTCTACTGCCTTAATCCTAATAAGAGCTATCAATTAATACTGGAGTCTTTATGTTATATAATACTACTTTTAAGCTTGCTCCTGTATTAGCATTAGAATACAAATGAAAGTCTTGAAATTTGGATGACTCTTACTCTTTTGCAGTGTTACAACGTGCAGATTAGACTCTCAGAAAAGACTGCATGCCTCTCAAATTATGAAACTCAGTAGAATTAAAACAGAACTTCTTCCTTATCCTACATACAAGGGGAAATGGAATGTTATAATGCCATCTAATGATTTCTGAGGGGTGATGTGGACATATATTTTAAGGGAAGGATTGCTATCCTGACATGTCTGTTTTCTTCACTTTGTGCGTGGGTCCCCAACACACATTAACACAACTCTGCACTGGTATGTTAGATGGAATGTGAAAAAGGGGGTGTGACCCCAGTGAAAGCTGATGGTTACTGATGCAGCCTCTATTATAGCTTCTTGCTGTAGTTGCTTGCTACACACACCCTTTGGAAGAATTGAATACTGCACTCTGAAATGACTAGTATGTTCTTCATATGCCAGGAAGTAGAAATCTGCGCAGTTTTATCCCTGGGTCTGACATCATGGCTGTTGTGAATATGCCCCCAAAACAGACAAATAAGAAAAGAGGGACAGAGGGAGAGAAAGCAATAAAAATTCATCAAGTGATGGGGTGGGAGAGAGTGGTTAGAGGTTTGCCTCAGACAAAATTAATAGTCCTATTAGGTAGTAAGTCATGTTTTTCTAGTTAAGTCTCTCTCTCTTTTTTTTTTTTCCTTTAATGTTTTGATCTGATTGTGACAGGACACAATTAGGTTTCTAATCTCACTGGTATTGCATTTCAGAGTCACAGTTGTTGAGAAGTACAAAATCTACTGGGTGAAGATTCCTGGTCCTATAATTTCACAACCAAATGCATTTCCTTTTACAACACCTAAAGCTACAATAGTACCTTTGCCAACGTTGCCTCCAGTTTCCCACTTAACCAAACCAGTAAGTAACAATTTTATTTTCTCTGTAGAGATGGGGTTTCACCATGTTGCGCAGGCTGGTCTCGAACTCCTGAGCTCAAGTGATCCTCCTGCCTTGGAGTCACAAAGTGCTTGGGATTACAGGTGTGAGCCACTGTGCCCAGCTTAAGTAACATTTTTATAGCTTCATTAAATGTAATCTAAATAATATGTGGCCAAACATAATGTCCATATATTATAAAATGCAGAAGAGAAGGTAAACAAAATAAGACATTACATAGGAGTAAAGTGCTGTACTTAGTTTTCTGTATGTGAGCAAAGAGGTAAATTTGTGGTTGGAAATTGTGGTTCTGTGTACTTTGTGTGACAAAGAGCATAGAGAAGTAACTGTGCTGGGTAATGGTAGCACGTTTTGGGGTCCTCTGTAGGAATCTGAAGGAAGCGTTCATTGCAACCTTATGACTTACAGGTTAGAATGAAGGGAATGCAAGACCCTACATGTTCAAGGTGTGGTCATGACATTCACCTGTAGTCTCTACTGGTAGTGGATATGTTTTCATTTGAAAGTAAATCTGATGAAGCAATAGTTTTTTTTTCTTTCTTTTAAACACAGCCAGATATCAAACGAAGAGCTTAAGTTAAATTTAGACAAGATTTGGAGGAGATTCTTGAAGTGGTGATATAACTCTTAGATCTCATTTCATTAAGGTCAAAGAGTCCTAGGGAATTGTATATGCTGAACAATAGAAAATCTCCTGTAAATTCATCAGTTAGAATTTCATCTAGGCCCTCTGATTCAAAAGATTTATGATTGACAAGACATATCTTGGAAAGTGTTATGCATATTAGAAACATTAGGAAGAAGGGTTTTACTGCAGGAAATTCTGATAAGTTAGACTTCTTAATTCAGAAGTGCATAAAATAAAAAAAAACGTGTTGCGAAAGGTTGTTTCAGTTGAAAGAACAAACATGGGCCTAAATACTGACTTGCCTAATTTTCATGTGTCTTTGGGCAAATTATTTAATTTTCAGTCTCAGTTTCCTCACCTATAGAAAGAGATGTAATAATATTTAGCTCTTATTATCACTGTAAGAATTAAAATAATGAATGTAAGTTTTCTATAACTGTGTCTTGCATTTAATAGATATTCAGTAAACATTAGTTCCTCTTCTTTTTCTTTCTTTTTATTATCCTTTTGTACCTTTTTATTCACATAGAGAAGACAAAGTAATGCTCTTTGCTCCTTATTTTGTTTTCCTTCTCTTCAACATCTTATAGCATATGGGCACTATATTTGATTACATTATTATGATTGTTGCGCTTTTGTGTGACCATACAATTAGATCTGTTATTTGTACTAGCTCTCAGTTTAGGCTTAATCCTTATTTAATTAAAAGCTGCTTTAGGGAAATACACAGTCAATTTGGACCTGAGCTTCCCAGTAGGAATCTGTTGACAATATTGTTGTGTTTCCGTATATTCAGTCAAAGGCTCTTGTTGGAACTTTTATTGTGTCTTTGTGCCATGTTTATAATCTCTAATTATAGGGAGGTTCATTCAGAGTCAAAGGTTTATAGCATTTTTAGAGCTCGAAGATACCTCAGGGTCTATGTCTTACAGTTTTCTTGTTGTGTAGTTGAAGGTTCAGGGACCCTGAGAGAACAAGTCCTTTGGCAAACATGATGTAGGGAAGGGATGAGCAGAGACCCAAGTCCAAGTTTCTTAGTTCCCCAGTGGCTTGTTCTCTTCACCCTAGTATGGTCTGTCTTTACATTTCCATGAACTCTAGTTACATAATGTTTAGCTCTCTTCTGAAATTTACTGTCACAGCATTCGAACAAAGTCTGCTCATTTATCAGATTATACAGCTGATTTTTTTTTTCTAAGACTCTTCGTCTTATATTCCTTATCAAGAAGCTCTGGATTAAGTCATCCGATTGTTGCTTATTTCTACCCGCAATAAATCACTACGGTTATTTGGAATGCTGGTAAATTGGGGCAACCATTTTTTTCTTATGTCATTTTAGTATGAAATTTGAATCTGAATTCTAGAAGCAGAATCCACAACCTAAATATAATAGCTTGCTAAGAATTTATTTGTTTGCTTTTTAAAACTTCATCTCTGAGAACTAGAGGATATCCTTTAGGCAGGAATGTTAGTGTCATTTAAGTCTTAGGGACTGAAATATTACCTCAAAAATTTCTCAAAACTTATTAGAAACTTTGCTCCAAAACATACTTAATGTGAAATGTTTTGTGTATTACAGGAGCTTTAATACTCTTGCACAATTACAGCCCAACAAGTGTATGTTTTCCAAATTTTAATTAAAATTAATTAAGTTTAAAAGTTCATAACCTAACTACTGCTCCGATCATTTTTAATTTGGGATGTGTCTTTTGTTTCCTTATTTGAATGCTTATTATGGAAAGGTATTCTCATTAATTTGGGAGCTACCCGTACTTGAAGGTAGTTATTCTTCTGTCATTGCCAATGAACTGCTTGTTTGATAATTAAGATTTTTTTTCCTCTGTCATTTTTCTAGTTCAGTGCCTCAGACTGTGGGAACAAGAAGTTCTGTATTAGGAGTCCTTTGAACTGTGACCCAGAGAAGGAGGCTTCCTGTGTCTTCTTGTCCTTCACAAGAGATGACCAATCGGTGGTGGTTGAAATGAGTGGCCCCAGTAAAGGCTATTTATCCTTTGCATTGTCTCATGACCAATGGATGGTTGGTACCTCTCACTTACATAAGTGGTAACAAAAGGAGAATCATGGCTGGGCATGGTGGCTCATGCCTGTAATCCCAGCACTTTGGGAGGCCAAGGCAGGTGGATCACGAGGTCGGGAGTTCAAGACCAGCCTGACCGAGATGGTGAAACCCCACCTCTACTAAAAATACAAAAATTAGCCTAGTGTTGTGGCGGGCGCCTGTAATCCCAGCTGCACGGGAGGCTGATGCAGGAGAATCACTTGAACCTGGGAGGCGGAGGTTGCAGTGAGCCAAGATTGTGCCACTGCACTCCAGCCTGGGCGACAGGGTGAGACTCCATCTAAAAAAACCCCCAAAAAACAAACAAACAAAAAACCCAAAGGAGAATCACTGCAACTGTTTGTTCCAGGGTCAAATGATCATACAGGAGAAACTAACTTAGAACAGATTCTAAGTTAAATGGCTTTGAGTACTGTATGATTTTAACAGTTGGGCAATTACTTTCAAGAACAGGCTGTCCTAAGGAAAGTTAGGAAGATCATTTTATTTCCAGTGTATTTGCCATTTTATGTCTGTCTATCTCTTTGCGATAAAGCAGGAAATACAGTTAAGAAAAGTTGTTCTGCATAAAATGTCATGTTTTTTGTAATGCTTTTCAAACCAGAATTGTTTATTCAAGTGGCCAGAACTAAAGCATGTGTTCCTGCTCTTTTGTCCTATTTTAGTAGTCATCAGTGCATTTCCTAAACAGAGAATTAAACTTGTATATCCAGGCAGCATGTATCACAATAGGCTTCTTTGTCAAATCAGCAGAAGGCAGCATTTATTTTAAGCCGATTCTCACTCACCCTGGGTAGTGCTGAAATGGATTAAATGATTCTGTAGGTGGCAGCCTTGTGCTGTGGTGTGGAAGAGCAGAAGCCTGCGTAAGCACCTCGCTTTCCTAGGGAGCAGGAAGAGTATTGTGGCCAGGACGTGTATAAGTCCTGTTCAAGCAGAGTGGGCCTTGGGGCATAGGGATGACCAGAAATGGAGAAAGCCCTTTATTAGCACAGGCAAGGGGTCTTGTCTTGAGAGTTTTCTTCTTACTAGGATTTAAACTTAACACCACTTCTTTAGGGAATCATATTTCAGAAAAAGAAAAGGAACTCTGACATGGCTGTAATAGAAAAACTAATGCTCGTCCTGAAAGTGCACTTGATCACATTGGTCCTGGAGCAGTGTTTGCAAGTATTGTAAGATGCTGGTTGTAACTAACTTTCTTTAGTAGGATACCATTTCAGTATGTATATATGACCTACATATTTCACTAGACACCTCTAGAATGCACTTCGATCTTCTTTCATTAAACAAAAGATATACCTTAAATCGATGAGATACAAAAGATACCATGTACTTAAAAAAATAATGTATAAGAAATAATGAATCCTTCCCCTTCCAAGTTGCTTGTATAGGAAATTTTATACTTGCTCAGCTGATGCGCTGATTGTTCAAAACATTTTCCCCGCTTCCTTTTGTGATTGCCATCAGACCTGTAGCATATTCTTTTGGATATTCTTAGTGTTGGCAAAAATGAACTACATTTAGTGTATAAGGTGAATGAGGTCGAGTTGAAAATAAAATGTGACTATAAAGCAATAATGATAGGTGGCGGTAGTGCTGCTGTCATGTGAATGTGATAAAACTGGCTAGAAAGGAAATTCTGAAAATGAGTCCAAAAAGGATTAACCTGTTGAATGAATGTATAGTTTCATTAAGGTTCATCTCTGAGTTACAACACTCATTTAGATATATGCTCTAGTCACTTAAAAAAAAAAACACCCAACTTATTCCAGTCACTTTATAGCCAAGATTCATGCTATAGTATACGGATACATTTCCTTTTACTGGTTACATGAAACCTGTAAGCAAGAGGGAAAGACTATTACTGCATTCAGTATGGTAATGAGTAGCCCACAGGTAGGTCAGGTATTCTGTTCTAAATTGTAGGCATTGATGGCACAAAAGCATTTATCTCTAATTCAAGATATATTTATCTTACTTAGAAATCTTATCTGTTTCCAGTATAGTACTCGTCAAAAATGTTTACAAAAAAGACTTAATTACGCAGGTGCAGTTGATTTACAGAGCAATCCTGTTTAATGATTAAAATAATCTGTACACCTGTTTGCCTAACTTGGGGGAAATGAATCATCCTCAAAATATATTTTTAAGTGGTTATTTCTATTTTTGGTTATTAATTTTAAAACTTTCGGGTATTTTTGTGACCTGCTGTTTCTTTGGAGTGTATAATGTAAATTTAAATACTGAAGGTATCTGATGTCACACTCATTCGATAACCTAAGTTATACCCCTTTTTCAATTTGGCTTGTAAATTAATGTTAGCAATTATTTTGGTACGTTAGACCTCATCACTAAAATCAAAATGTGTAATTTACCCTATTTCTGATAATAATGACTTGCTAATGTGTGAATTTTAACTGAATTTCCAAGTACAGTAAGTCCCCACTTCATGTCGTCAATAGGTTCTTGGAGCCTCTGACTTTAAGGGAGGCTACATACAGCAGTCCTTGAATAATATCATTTCCTTCAATATCATTTTGTTATGACATTGATGAGGAAAAAATATTGGCCATGTTGTATGTTGTTTTGCTTAAAGTCACAATTTTCAAGAACTTACCTATGAGTTTAAGTGAAGATGTACTGTACAAACCTCTTTCCTATTTGAGATATTTTGTTCAATAATGTAAAGTCTATCAAGTATGTGCATTATTAGCTTCCTTCCTTCTCCTTCCACTGCGCTGTATCATCTTACTCCATACGTGATCTCTCCATGCCCCAATTCCAGGATGTCCCCAATCCTGAACTCCCTTGGACTCCAGACTGTGATTTCCAGCTGCAGGCTGGTCTTGTCCAGATATGTGTTCCTGGACGGCACAAAGCAACATCTAAAAGACTGAACTTTTTATTATGCCTCCTGATGTCTCCTTGTCCTCCCCATTCTTGGTGATCAGTAATGTTAGGAAAGCAGCTACCATTGTTGATGGCTTGTTTCTTGTTGAGTACTGTCCTAGGCAATTTATAAACACATCATTTACTGCTGCCAGCATCTTTTTTGGTATTCAGAGAAATGTTGGTTTTGACTTGGATTCCTTCCTTTCATCCATCTTTCAGGTCCTTCCTTCTGCCATTTCCAATTTTTTGTTTTGAAAAGTTTTAAACCTCAATAAAAGTTAAAAAGATAGTACAGTGAACACCCATAAACCCTTCACCTAGATTTGCCACTTTATCTTTCTATCTACCTCAGTTGATTTATGTGGTGTATATAAATACATATTTTTTTCTTGAATTATTTGAAAGAAAATTATAGATAATCATGACATTTCATCTCTAAGGTTTTCAACATGTGTCTTCTAAGAACATGGACATTCTCATATAATTACCACAATATTTTTATCACGTTAAGAAAATTTAACATTAATTTTATGTAACAGACAATCTGTATTCCAGTTTTCCCAGTTGTCCCAATAAAGTCTGTTGTTTTTTAAAAATATTTCTTATTCAGGATCCAATCAGTTATTACTCAGGGCATTTAGTTGTTATATCTCTTGGATCTCCTTTACTTTAGAACAGTTACTTAATCCTTTTTCTTTTTTATAAATTAAATTCAGGCCAGTTATTTGTAGAATATTCTACAATTTATATAATAGATTTATGTTAAGACTTTTTGGCACAAATGCCACCTAAGGGATATTATTTCCACATCAGTGCATTATTTCAAAAGTTTCATAATGTCCAATTGTTCTATTATTGATGATACTATGTTTGATCACTGGTGTCTGTCAGATTTCTGTATCATGAAGTCTATTTTCTTTTTGTAATAAGAAATACGTGGGATGATACTTTGAATCTGTATGAATAATCTGTTCCCCAATAGCCTGTAACTAGGTTTTTGCATTTATTGATGTTTCTCCTATGAATCAGTTGTTACATTTGTGGTTGCAAAATGGTGATCTTCTAACTTACTTATTAGCTGGCATTCTTATGAAAATACGAGTTTTCTTTTCTCTGCACTTGCCCTTGCCTTTTATAGTAACACTATGGACTAATGGGTTTCTTTTGTCCATTGTGTTGTAGTTTATTACTACCATTCATTCTTTTAGAGGGTCGTATTGACCCAAACGCGGCCAATGGGAGCCCATTCAAGCAGGCTTCTGTGCCCTTTTGATGTGTCTCCACCACTTTTGAGCATGTCTTTGTTTTTGGTGTAACAAGATGTTCTCCATTCATACTTTCATGCATTCCATCATTTCTCAAAAGAGCCTTATTTCCTTTTAGTAGAAATAGATCTAGAAATCAAGATTTGGATGCTAGTATGTTCACTGCTACTGATCTCCAGGTACTTCTGATTCTATCTTTGACATACCTCTTTCATTCTCTTTGTTGCATTGTCACTATCTCTGACTTGGCTTGTAGTTTTACTATCTGCTTCCTGGACTGCTGTAGTAACCCTTCATTAGTTCTCTTGCTTCCATGATTTCCTCTTCCATTTCATCCTTCACACAAGCCATTGGAATTTTCTCCCCAAGCCACATTTAAGATCGTCTTGGCTGGGCGTGGTGGCTCATGCCTATAATCCCAGCACTTTGGGAGTCTGTGGTGGGAGGATTGCTTGAGCCCAGGAATTCAAGATGAGCCTGGGCACACATGGTGAGACCCTCATCTCTACAAAAAATTCATAAAAAATTAGCTGGGCGTAGTGGCATGCAGCTGTGGTTCCAGATACTTGGGAGGCTGAGGTGGGAGGATCACTTGATCCCAGGAGGTCAAAGCTGCAGTGAGCTGTATTTGCACTACTGCATTCCAGCCTAGGTGACAGAACAAGATCCTGTCTCAAAAAAAAAAAAATTGTCTCAAAAATATCCCTCCAAACCTTTGGCAAAACTTTAGTAATTATAGAATTATATAGTAATTATAGAAAAACTGTTCTTTTCTTAAAGCATGGTGCTCACTACTTTGGGAATACTTCTGGAATTTTCAGCCTTAGAGCTCTGTTTTTATCCTTTATATATTTTAGCTAGCAAAGCTACCTGTTTCTTAAAATTTTCATATTTCTATATCATTGGTCCTAGAAGTTCTTCAACTTGGAAAACCTTTCTTTTAATCTCATCTTTACCTTGTCCTCCTATAAATATGTTTTATCTTCTAAGGTCTGCTTAATTACTGTCTTTTCTGATAAGCCATTTTCAACTCTCTGGCCATACATAATTTGTCTTTTCGTGTCAACTTTACCTATCTGTCTGCCTCAAAACAATATAGCTTCAGGTTATAAGAGCCATATTCTTATAATAAAGTCATCTTTGTTTCTCCCACAGTGTCCAGCTTAATTTTTTCTCATAGGATGCTCTCTAAATGCTTGACTTGAGAGGGGCAAACTGGGGAGAGAGCTTCAGTACAATCCAGGGATTTGGTGGAAGTTCTTATATGGTGTACTTTTATGCTTTCAAACTTGAGGTTTCTAGAACTGCCTGGAGCCTGAGGTTGGAGTAGCACTTTCAGTTACTCTTCATTTGGAATAGTGAGAACTGAGAGTTACCTGCTGTCTATCCCCATCATCTTCTCTAATATTTGGGAGTTCTACTTATATTGATTTTATTTGACTTCTTATCCTCAGTTTGCCTCAAATCAACCATTATTTGTATTAAAATTTTTTATGTAACAAAAGAATTTCTATGATGACGATGGCGGTTTTGTCGAAAAGAAAAGGGGGAAATGTGGGGAAAAGAAAGAGAGATCAGATTGTTATTGTGTCTGTGTAGAAAGAAGTAGACATAGGAGACTCCATTTTGTTCTGTACTAAGAAAAATTCTTCTGCCTTTGGATGCTGTTAATCTAGAACCTTACCCCCAACCCCGTGCTCTCTGAAACATGTGCTGTGTCAACTCAGGGTTAAATGGATTAAGGGCTGTGTTAAACAGATGCTTGAAGGCAGCATGCTCATTAAGAGTCATCACCACTCCCTAATCTCAAGTACCCAGGGACACAAACACTGCGGAAGGCCGCAGGGACCTCTGCCTAGGAAAGCCAGAGACCTTTGTTCACGTGTTTATCTGCTGACCTTCTCTCCACTATTATCCTATGACCCTGCCACATCCCCCCCACTCCGAGAAACACCCAAGAATGATCAATAAATACTAAGGGGGAAAAAAAAAAAAAGAAAGAATGAAATATTTGTCCTCTACTAAAAACAAAACAAAACAAAACAAACAAAAAAAAAAGAATTTCTATGTCTCATTCATGACGGATATTCTAGAAAACATGCATTGTTTAAATCAGGGTTCAGGCCCAGCATAGTGGCTTACACCTGTAATCTCATCACTTTGGGAAGCTGAGGCAGGAGGATTGCTTAAGCCCAAGATTTCAAGACCAGCCTGGGCAACAGGGCGAGAATCTATCTCTACTTTTTTAAAAAATAAAAAATAAATCGGGGTTCAGAAAACGTTTTCTGTAAGGACCAGATAGTAACTATTTTAGATTTTGTGGGCAATATGGTCTCTGTTGTAGCTACTAAACTCTGTTGTAGTATAAAAGCAGCCATAGATGGTATGTACATGAATAAATGTGGCTGTGTTCCAATGAAACATGGACATTGAATTTCAGTTTGATTTATTTTCATTTGTCATGAAACATTCTTCTTTTCACCACTTAAGTATGTAGAAGTCATTCTTGGCCGGGCGCAGTGGCTCACGCTTGTAATCCCAGCACTTTGAGAGGCCGAGGCGGGCGGATCACGAGGTCAGGAGATCGAGACCATGGTGAAACCTCATCTCTACTAAAAAAAATACAAAAAAAAAATTAGCCGGGCGTGGTGGCCGGCGCCTGTAGTCCCAGCTACTCGGAGAGGCTGAGGCAGGAGAATGGCGTGAACCCGGGAGGCGGAGCTTGCAGTGAGCCGAGATTGCGCCACTGCACTCCAGCCTGGGCGACAGAGCGAGACTCCGTCTCAAGAAAAAAAAAAAAAAAAAGAAGTCATTCTTAAACTATGAGCTATATAGAAACAAGCTTTAGGTTGAATTTGATTTGCCGGCCATAGTTTGTTGACTCCTGGTTTAAGTCATGATTGCTCCAAATTTCTTATCTTGAATTGGGCTAATTCTGATTTTACTGTAATATGTGTAACAGTATGTAATTACTTTGCTAAGAGTACATCCTTGAGAGTTTTTAAAAGTGGAACATTTAAAAATAAAGTTGAATCTGAAACTATAGAAATATGTTAGAATCTAATATTGGAATTTATAGCAAGATTTGTTATAACCGGGTAGTCTTGGATCTTGTTTAAGGAATTGGGTGACTAAAGCACATAAAGAACCTTGTTAGATAGTTTATGGAGAAACCAAGTGAAAGACCAAACCATGGATAATAACTTAAAATCAAGATTATTCCTTTGTGCCATTGTTTAAATGTACTTTGAAGTTACAGTCTGCTTCTTTTTTGGTATTCTTTTTCATTCTTTTTTCCCCTATTAATTGACAGTCTGCTTTTTGATTATCACTTTATTTTATTCTATTTTATTTCTATTTTTTGGAGGCAAGGTCTCCCTCAGTTGCCCAGGCTGGTGTGCAGTGGCATGATCATGCCACACTGCAGACTTGACCTCCTGGGCTCAAGTGATTCTCCTGCCTTAGCCTTCTGAGTAGGTGGGACCACAGGCATGCATCACCATGCTTGGCTGATTTTTTTTTTCTTGAGACTGAGTCTCGCTTTGTCACCCAGGCTAGAGTGCAGTGGCGCGATCTCGGCTCACTGCCAGCTCTGCCTCCTGGGTTCACGCCATTCTCCTGCCTCAGCCTCCCGAGTAGCTGGGACTACAGGCGCCCGCCACCACGCCCGGCTAATTTTTTGTATTTTTAGTAGAGACGGGGTTTCACCATATTAGCCAGGATGGTCTCGATCTCCTGACCTCGTGATCTGCCCGCCTTGGCCTCCCAAAGTGCTGGTACTACAGGCATGAGCCACTGGGCCCGGCCCACTTGGCTGATTTTTAAAAATTTTTTTCTAGGATGCAGTCTCACCGTATTGCCCAGGCTGATCTCAAACTCCTGGCTTCAAGCAATCCTCCTGCCTTGGCCTCCCAAAGTGCTAGAATTATGGGTGTGAGTCACTGTGCCTGGCTTGATTATCACTTTAAAGAATAAGATCTAACTTTCAGAGTTAAGGATCCTTGGAGACTAAAGGATAGATAAGAGGTAGACTGACTAATTCCTCCTTGAGTGCAGGTATTTTTGCCTCAGTTATATAACATTAAATCTATTGAATATGTACACTACGTAGCAATATTTATTTACAGTGTCTTCCATCTTAGAAGTTACCAAAAAATATCCAGTACAATGCAGTGTATTTGGTCATTAAAATATGTAGGATATAGATATTTATTAGTAAATAAATGTCTGGAATATTGTTTATGGCAAGTTAATTGAAAAAAGGTAACAGAACTCTATTTTTTTCCATTTGGGAAGAAAAAATAGGTATAATACAAATAGATTTGGATGAATATACATGAAAATATTAAAGTGGCGTTCTATTAGTGATGGGTTTATGAACATATAAACGTGTTATATGTCTATCTTAATCTATTATTTTACACTGAAATTCTAGTGCTTTTGTATTATAACAAAATTATTTGCAGCTCGCAAATTACATAGCCAGTTCTCTAGAATTCATAGCATCATTCATGATTCAGTAAATTATGTTTTCAATCACATAATATTTGGTTTCCTGAGGTACTTTTTTAAAAAGAGAAAATAAAATGCTGAAATTACTTTGAGCTTTTTTTCTCATTTGCAATTGTTTTTCAGGGTGACGATGATGCTTATCTATGTATTCATGAAGATCAGACTGTGTACATCCAGCCTTCCCATTTAATGGGGCGAAGTCACCCTGTAATGGATTCCAGGGTAGGTGTGAAAATTCTGGTAGCCTCCACCTGGAGACCCGCTTTCCAGCTGTGTGGCTATCACTGGCATGGCTGTGAGGCTAGATTGCCTCCAACCCCCACAGTTACACCTAGCCTGAGCAGGGGTCTGCCAGCAGGGCTCCTCTCATAATGACTTCTGAGAAACTTTTCTACATTTCAGAAGTTTCTTTTGTAGGAAAAGATGAATTCTTGCTTGTGTCACTTACATCCTTTTGATTGTATCTTACAAAAAAGTACTTTATGGTTTATTAAGATGGTCAGGGCATCAGCTTCCTTTCAAAAGCTTACAGACAGGTTTCTAAGAAGAGGATGACATTAGTGACAAAATTTCTTGACTAGTGAGAAAGAGGAGCACATTTGATGAAGGCCGGAGATGCCTTGGACAGTTGTCTTAAGTGCCGTTTTTTGGCATGTGTGTCAAAGGTGGGCTATTTCTGGTAGAGAAGTGTCTTTTTTGCAGGGCAATTGACAAGCAAATGAGCTCTGAAAGAGCAGTAGCTATCACTTAATGACATAGCAAATGAGCTCTGACTGAGCAGTAGCTATCACTTAATGACATAAATGTGCACAGCTTTGCCATGGGGTTGACTCCCACGGCTGGCTTGGAACTTCTCCCCAGTTGCATGTTGCATTTTGGCCACTAGGGTAGTACTTGTTAACTGTTTTTTTTCAATGTTTTTGATTGTATACTCGTGGCCAGATGGAGTTAGTACATCTGCTAAAATTTCTAACCTAGATAGAGGAATTGTGGGGTTCTGGCTTAAAGTAAAAATAATATTTTTTCTTTTTGCCAAATGGGATAAAGACAAATAAATTGGGAGAAAATGTTTCTTGTTCTCTTCAAAGAGGAAGTGGAAAAACAATGATACTGCAGACAAAGCATGCACATATGATCTCAGAGAAAGGAAACTGAACAGGGCAGGATTTTGGTCATCTCTTATTTTTAGCAAATCTTTGGAAAGTGCTGAGAAGACCCATTGTGTGTGTTTGTAGGATACCCTTGAGGATATGGCTTGGAGGTTGGCGGATGGTGTTATGCAGTGTTCTTTCAGAAGAAACATTACCCTTCCTGGAGTTAAGAATAGATTTGATCTAAACACAAGCTATTACATATTTCTAGCAGATGGTGCAGCTAATGACGGTAAGTATATTGTTGAGCTGTCTTTTCAAGTATTGTCTTTTTCTCTCTTCTTCCCTCTCTTTCCCCCATTTTTGGAAAAACTACTCTAATTGCCCATTTTTAAGGCACACACTTTCCTATAAATGTCAAATTTTGCCAGAAACTGGATAAAGGTAGAAAAATTTTGCTGGAAACTACATAGAGGTAGAGTATCCATTGTGTTATAAGGCAACACTGCTCAAGATCAAAATGGCTTCTGATTAGTAAAATGCATGTGACCAGAAGAACTATAAACACCTAATAAGAAGCCATATATTTGGGCTTCCCTGAGTGTAGTGATAGTAGATTAACATTGCAGGGGACCTAGAAGCGGTGCCTTTGAGGTTGTTGCAAGAGATATTGGCTCCTGTGGGGAAACTGGCGCAATATGAATCTCATCTCCTTAGACCTGAGCTTTCTCTAGGGAGGTGGGGAGGGGAAAAAGAGAATAGCTCCTGGACAGCTGAGTAAGCTGCTGTAAGACCTCCCATTGAGGGGAGAATGCCTCACACTGCCTTGCTGGTGTGGTATGTTTCCTGTCTCACATCTTTCTACATGACTGATGCCAAGTACAGGCTAACATAGTTTTATGAGTCTGAATCTTTATTCTCAAGAAGACTACACCGGTGGATATTGCAACACATATTAATAGGAATAATTTGATTTTGTTTGAGGTCTTGGCTAATGGTTTTTGAGGAACTGCAGGAAATACCAATGTAGTATTTAATGACTCATCTCTTAGGAGATAATTTGCTCCAAAACTTTGAGAATATAGCCCCCTTTTAAAATGAGAAGGTAGATGTCTGGAGTGGAGAGACAGAGATGGGGTAAAGGAAAGGAAGAGCAGGAAATGTGATACAGGCAAATTGTGAAAAGCCTACAATTCTATCATGTGTTTTAGATTTTCTACTCTTGGTAAAGCAGACTCCCAAAAGTTTTGAAGCAGAATAAAATACTGCTCAATGTTAAAATACTGCTCAATGTTAAAATGTAGGAACATTTAAATTAATTAACTTGCTTATTTTTATTAATTTATTTTTTTAGCTGAAGGAAGAATGCTAAAGGAACATTTTTAGATTTAGATATAGGTGATACATATAGTTATCTTAGTCAAATCATTTACTCTTGTTTGCACCAGCAACAGCAAATATGGCTTGAAAATACTTTCTTAATATGGCTTGATGAGTAAAAATTTCTTAATATGAGTAATAATTTCTTAATATGGCTTGATTATAATGAGTAAAAATTACTCAGTGCTTATTGAGTGCCAGTCAGTGGCTAAGCATTTTAGATAGATTCTTCATTTTTATCTTCATAAAATACAAGCTAGAGATGTACTATTATTATCCCTTTTATCTAGGAGGAAATTCAGAATTAGAAAGGTGAAGTAATTTTCCCAGACAAGTAAACGGTGCAGTTGGAATTTGGCCTTTAGAGCGTATGTATTCAGTACTTTAGAACATGGGAAGTGGACTGGGTGCAGTGGCTCACGCCTATAATCCCAGCACTTTGAAAGATCAAGACAGGTGGATTGCTTGAGACCAGGAGTTCCCTACCAGCCTTGGCAAAACCAAGTCTCTATTCGAAAAAAAAAAAAAAAAAAAAAAAGAAAGAAATTAGCTGGGTGTGGTAGTGTGCGCCTGTGGTCCCAGCTACTCGGGAGGCTGAGGTGGAAGGATTGCCTGAGCCCAGGAGGTTGAGGCTGCAGTGACCTATGATTGTACCACTGCATTCCAGCCTAGGCAACTAAGGGAGACCCTGTCTCAAAAAGAAAAGGAACATGGGAAATGTAGGGAATTAATTTTTAATGAGGAAAAGGTCAAGTATTTGTGTTTTTAGACAGCCACTATAAAGTGCAGATCATTGTGTTGTTATGATTGCAGCTATCACTTGTTGCATATTACATGTATCTCATTTATTTCTCATAGAGGCTTTGCATGTAGGTATTTTGTTGCTTTTTTTAGAGATAAGGAAACTGGGACCTAGTAGGGTCAAGGAACTTGTTCAAAATCAAACAAGTAGCAGAGCCAGGAATTAAACCCAGGTTGCTTCCAATTACAAAAGTTGTATCCTTTCTATAATATCAGACTGCTTCTTTTGGTGTCTGTGTTAGTCTGTTCTCACGCTGCTATAAAGAACTACCTGACACTGGGTAATTTAGGAAGAAAATAGATTTAATTGATTCACAGTTCCACAGCCTATACAGGAAGCATGGCTCGGGAGGCCTCAGGAAACTTACAATCATGGCAGAAGGCAAAGGGGAAGTAGCCACATCTTACATGGTGACAGGAGAGAGAGAGAGTGAAGGTGGAAGTGCCACACATTTTTAAACAACGAGACCTCCTGAGAACTCATTCACTATCACGAGAACAGCAAGGGGGAAGTGTTCCCCCATGATTCAATCACCTCCCACCAGGCCCATCCTCCAACACATGGAGATTACAATTCAAAGTGAGATTTGGGTGGGAGCGCAGACCCAAACCATATCAGTGCCCAAGATGTTATAGATGCTTCATAAATGATTATTGATTCAAATGGATTTCTTAAATTGCTAGGGGATTTAATGGTTTATACTTTTTAAAGTTTTATACTTAAAATTATACTTTAGAGGAAAACATTTAAATGGAGGAATTCTGTTGTATAATAAATTTTGTATGTGTGGGTATACAGCAGGTGAAATGTTTCTTCATAGGTTAGCAATGTAGAAATCAGAACATGTTTTCTTTTAAATGATGGTTCTAACACTCCCTCAGAAACACCTAGTTGATGGATGATCCATGTGAAAATAGAGAATTGTTCCCCCTCCCTTGCTGGCTGATGTTGCTGTGCTGATGGCATGGGAGGGAATATCTCTCTGTCTTGGCTCCTCTGTGGTGTTTCTCCAAGTGTGGTGCTTAATGTGCTTCAGAACCACCTGGAGTGACTGCTAGCAATGCAGATTCCTGAACTCCATCTCAGACCCACTGAGTCTCTTCTGTTGGTGCATGGAATCTGCATTTGTAGGCATCCCAGGTGGTTTTATGTGTGCTGTAGTTTGATAACTTACTGCTCTAGGATGGGGTTTTCCCAAGTAAGCTATGCACATTGCAAGGCAGTGATACAGGGAACAATACTAGAACTTTGTTTAGATTTACTTTTATGTTGTTAAAATTTTAAATATTTTAATATATTTTATAGTGTACATCAGGGATCCCCAACCGACGGGCCATGGACTGGTACTGGTCTGTGACCTGTTAGGAACTGGGCCGCACGGCAGGAGGTGAGCAGTGGGCGAGTGAGCATTACTGTCCTGTCGGATCAGCGGTGGCATTAGATTCTCATAGGAGCACGAACCCCATTGTCAACTGCGCATGTGAGGGATCTAGGTTGTGTGATCCTTATGAGAATCTAATGCATTTTGATCTAAGGTGGAACAGTTTCATCCCAAAACCACCCCTCCCCTTCTTCCATGGAAAAATTGTCTTCCATGGAACTGGTCCCTGGTGCCAAAAAGGTTGGGGACTGCTGGTGTACATAAGATATTAATACATATTAATATCTTAATATGTATTAGATATAATAGATATTAATACAATATGTATTAGGTGTAATAGATATTAATACAATATAATACAATAAACATGAATCTGTTTATTAACAAAAATATATGTATATTTGGAGCACAAGCTAATTTTTTTTTTTACTGGTAGAGTACAAAGCACGCAAAACAAAACACTCCAATAAAAAAACCTGCAGATTGCTATTCCTAGGAATGAATTTTCCAATCTTTTTGCACTGGGGAACAAAGGACAGTTATCACATAAATCATTGCCTCTTCTATTACTTAGCTTTTTGTATGTGGACCATTTATAAATTGAATCCTGCTTAAAAGCAGTAAGACTTTGTAAGGTTTAAGCCAATTTTCAAAGCAATCATATAATCTCTGTAACCCATATAAATGTAAAATGTATCCAATTTCAATAAAGTCTCCTAACAATCTATCCATTTAAAACCTTTTTCTAACTGCTATTTTCTTCATGTTGCTGACATTGTCCTGTCTTGGGATAAGCAGTCATGTGAAATACTGAGTGTTTAAACTGAAAGATAGAAATCACTTGGGTAATTAAGTAATTCACAATGAGGAAATCTACCAATTTTAATAATTAATGAAGTAGAGACACAGCTATCACATGACCTGTTATTTAAAGAATTTAGGAATACTGTAGGTAACCTATTACTGCCAGTTCTTGCACTAAGCATGAACTCCCTTTGAGCAAGACTGCAAAATTATAATGGAGCCACACAATGGAACTCTGAAATCATAATGGACTTCTGCTTTCATGAAGGTTAAGTTCATGCTTAGTTCATGGCTCTATAGTGATTCAGAGTTTAAACACATTTTCTTCCAACTTGTCTCTCAGGCTTGTTGGGCTTGGAGTCTCTTTTTCATTACTACCACTCAATGAATGCAGGAGTTTTAGCTTCCCCAGTGCCTTTCTTGTCATGTTTGATAGTTTTCTTGATCATTTTCTTTTTGACACTTTTGTAGCTCCTGACAGTTATTGTCTTTTTCTTCTTGACATTCTCTTCTCTAGGCATTCATTACATAAAACTCTTCTTTCTCATTTTCTGCTTTACAACAAGCCATGGTAAAATAGTATTCACTGGATGAATAACCAGGTGTCCTAACACCATTTTTTGAATAGTCCATGTTTTCTCAGTGCTTTAAAAGCCTCTTTATCATATACTAAAAATCTATCAATAAATTGAATTATTTCTAGTGTATCTGTTCCTCTATTGATATATTTGTCTATTCCTGCATTAGTTAGAATTGCTATTGCTTTATAATAGGTTTGTGAGTTTTGATAGAACATGATTCTCCTTCTGGCCTTCTTTTTCAAGAATTTTTGCTTCTTCATGTGTATCTGTTCTTCTAGATAAACTTTAGACATAATTTGTCAAATTCTTCTTTTTTTTGAGATAGAGTCTCACTCTGTTGCCCAGGCTGGAGTGCAGTGGTGCAATCACTGCTCACTGAAGCTCGACCTCCCAGGCTCAAGCCATCCTCCCACCTCTGCCTCCCTAGTAGCTGGGACTACAGCCATGTGCCACCATTCTCAGCTAATTTTTTGTATTTTTTGTAGAGATGGGGTCTCGTCATGTTGCCCAGGCTGTTCTCCAACTCCCCAGCTCAAGCTGATTTGTCAAATTCTATTAAAAATCCTGTTGGGGTTGTGATTGAAATTGTAATGCAATTTTAGAGCAAGTTAGAGAGTAATAACTCTGTGCAATAGTGAGTCTGTCTATGCAGGAACACATTGGGATATTCCATTTATTCCTATCCTGCATATGTGTCTTTCAATGAAATTTTATGGTTTTCTACATATCTTCATATAGAGCTTATATATATATATATATTTGGTTACTTTGTTCCTATGTATTTTATAGTTCCCTAAAGCACATTATTGTGAATGGAATTGTTTTTCATATGTTTTCTAAATATATTTTCATATAGGAAAGTTATTCATTATTGAATATTTATCTAAATTTTAAGCCTCCTAATTTTACAGTTGATTATCTTGGATTTTTCTAGATAAATGTCATATCCTGTGCAAATAATGACAGGTTAATAGCCCTCATTTTCTTTCTTGTCTCATTGCATTGTTTAGTTCTTGCTGAATAATGTGGGATGATAAATGAGGTGGCAAGAATTTTTGTGGTTATTTTTTATTTTGATGAAAATGCGTCTGATATTCAGTGTTAAATATTTTGTTTGTTGTATTTTTCTTGTGGATATCCTTTATGGTGTTGAGGAAATATTCTTTTGTTTCTAACTTTAATAAGAATTCATATGAATGTGTGCTGAATTTCATCAAATGTCTTTTGGGCAGTGATTGAGATGATATTTTATCATTAATAGATTTCTGGATGGTGAATGATCCTCACATTCCTGGAATAAACCTTACTTGGTCATGTTTTATTATTCTCTTAATATATAACTGATTTGATTTGCTAATATTTTCTTTAAGCTTTTTACATCTATATTCATAAGTGATTTTGGTTTATGTTGTGACTGTGTGTGAATGTGTGGGGCGCTTGTGTGGATGTACACATGCGTAGTTTTGATTTCAGGGTTATACGAAACTCATAGAGTAAACTCTAGAAGAGTTTAAATAAAAAAGAATTTTTAACAGGTGAGGCACAGTGGCTTATGCTGTAATCCAAGCACTTTGAGAGACTGAGGCGGGCAGATCACTTTAGCCCAGGAGTTTGAGACCAGCCTGGGCAACATGAAATCCCATCTCCACAAAAAATACAAAAATTAGCTGGGTGTGGTGGTGTGCGTCTCTGGTCCCAGCTACTTGGGAGGCTGAGGTGGGAGGATCTCTGGAGCCTGGGAGGTCAAGGCTGCAATGAGTTGTGATTACACCACCGCACTCCAGCCTGGACAACAGAGTGAGACCCTGTCTCAAAAATAATAATAATAATAAAATAAAATAAATAAATTAAGGAAAAATTTTACTGGTATGGTAGAACTCACCCATATAACGGTCTGGATGTTGGATGGAAATATTTGACTAATTAAAAAGAATTTTTCGGCTGGGCGTGTTGGCTCATGCCTGTTATCCCAGCACTTTGGGAGGCTGAGGCAGGTGGATCATGAGGTCAGGAGTTCAAGACCAGCCTGGCCGAGATGGCGAAACCCCATCTCCACTAAAAATACAAAAATTAGCTGGGTGCAGTGGCAGGCTCCTGTAATCCCAGCTACTGAGGAGTCTGAGGCAGGAGAATGGCTTGAACCTGGGCAGCAAAGGTCGCAGCCAAGATCGTGCCACTGCACTCCAGCCTGGGCGACAGAATGAGACTCCATCTCAAAAAAAAAAAAAAAAAAAATTTTTCTATAGTTATTAGTCTCCATGGTTACTACTACTTTGGTCAATTTTTGTAATTCTATATTTCTCCCCCCAAATTCACCTATTTTGTTTAGATTTTGAGATTTTTGGGGCCTGATTTAAAGTTGTATACAGTGTTTTTATATAAAATTGTCTTCTATATTAGCAGCTATGTCACCCTTTAAATTTCCTTTTTTTTTTTTTTTTTAATTGAGACGGAGTCTTGCTCTGTCTCCCAGGCTAGAGTGCAGTGGCGGGATCTCCGCTCACTGCAACCTCTGCCTCCTGGGTTCAAGCGATTCTCCTGCCTCAGCCTCCTGAGTAGCTGGGATTACAGGTGCCTGCCAGCGCACCCGGCTAATTTTTGTAGTTTTGGCAGAGACAGGGTTTCACCATCTTGGCCAGGGTGGTCTCGAACTCCTGACCTCGTGATCCATCCCCCCACCCCCCCTCTCCGTGCCCGGCCTCCCAAAGTACTGGAATTACAGGCGTGAGCCACCACACCCAGCCATCCTTTAAATTTCTAACATTTTGATGTTTCCTTTCATTGTGTGATCAGAGCTGCCAAAAACTCAATGGATTTCAATTATCCTTTTAGAGGATTGAATTTTCTGATTTTTAGGGTTACTAGCTTAAGTTCTACCTTTATTTTTAATCGATCTTTTTTTTTTCTGGTTTCCCAGATTATATTTTGTTACTTTAAATACACCTTGAATGAAATGATTTCTCTGTGTGTGTGTGTGTGTGTGTGTGTGTGTTAGGAAATGCTTTTAAGATGGTAAAAACTTTTTTTGAATAGTACTTTGATTGCATCACATGTTTTGTTATGAAGTGTCTTTATTGTTATACATCTTGATGAAGACATGTGATTTTAGTTTTAATTTCTTATTTAATCCAAAGGTTATTAAAAAGAATAGTTTTGTAAATATCTAGGTGGACAACTTTCCCCCTAGCTTTTCAATGTTAATTTTTAGTTTTGTTGCATTTTGGGCAGATAATATAACCTGTATCCTTGTATTTCCTTTTGGAAATTATTGAGATATAGTTGTGGTCTAATATTTATCATTTGTTTTAGACAAAGGTTCATATATATATATTTGTTATATTAAATGTCTTATTTTTGATGCAGCACAGTGTTCTAAAAAATGTATGTTCCAGAATTTATTTACTCATTCCTCTAATGATGGATATTTAGTTTGTTTGCTTTTTTTTTTTTTGCCAGCATAGAAAACATTTCTATAAACATTCCTGTACATATATCTTTGGTAAGATAGATTCCTAGAAAGAACACACACAGATCCACACACATTTGGAATAATTCTATACATTCACTGATTTAATTTTGTACACAATAAATGGTAATAATAAAATAATGTATCCTCAATTTGCTTATGTCACTACTATTTGGAATTTTGGTTTGTTAGTCAGTTCGAATTGACCATGTGTGAAATAATATATCATAAAATGCATTTCTTTGTCTTCCAACCATCCTCTTTCCCCCAGCCCAATTTCAGTTAGTTTATTCTAGGATTTTATATGCAAGTGGTGGTCAATGGCTTGTAGATTTTTAAAAAATATGTATTATCTTTCAATATTTTTTTAACATTTTCAATGATTTGTGACCATATTAACAGTATTTATTTTAATTTATTATTTAACTTGTCTCTTTACACCACCAGTTCTTTTACTATACGTTCTCCATTCCTAGTTCTCATTTTAATTCATCTCTTGGTTGGCTACATTCTCTAACTTTTTTCAGGAAGGCTGTGTGCCCTTGCATATATCTTTATGTTGCTTTTTCATATGAATGACATCTCTGTTGATATTTAATTATTTTTACCTTAAGAAAGAAATTACCTTAAGGAATTTTGTTGCCATGCCCTGCCCATATCTCAATTCCTTTTTTATTTGAGGAAGTAATTATTCTTTGTCATGTTTAATTTTGTTTTTAATTTGTAGGTCGAATTTACAAGCACTCTCAGCAACCTTTGATTACCTATGAAAAATATGATGTGACAGACTCTCCAAAGAACATAGGAGGATCCCATTCTGTACTCCTTCTGAAGGTTCATGGTAGGTTACATGTGTAACTACTTTGTGGAATCAACTTACCTGCTGACTCAGTGCTGGCTGGATTAGGAATGGCTGTGGTCATAATGTAGCTAATTTTTATAAAGCTTTTTTTTTTTTTTTTTTGAGATGGAGTCTCGCTCTGTCACCAGGCTGGAGTGCAGTAGCATGATCTCGGCTCACTGCAAGCTCCGCTTCCCGGGTTCACACCATTCTCCTGCCTCAGCCTCCCGAGTAGCTGGGACTACAGGCACCTGCCACCACGCCCAGCTAATTTGTGTACTTTTAGTAGAGACAGGGTTTCACCATGTTGGCCAGGATGGTCTCGATCTCCTGACCTTGTGATCTGCCCGCCTAGGCCTCCCAAAGTGCTGGGATTACAGGCGTGAGCCACCGCGCCTAGCCTGTAAACCTTTTATGTTTAAACACTAACACTTGCCGGCAGCATCATCTATTATTTTTTTTGACACAGCTGTTGGTAAGGATCATCTATCTTAATGTTTGCTAATTTTCATTAAAAGTGGAGACTAGGGCTAATTCAGTGGTTTTAACCTTGGTTACACACTAAAATCACCAGTGGAGCTTTTAAGACATCTATAATTTTGAAAAACTATCCCAGTTGTTTCTAACTGCAGCCAGGGTCAAGTGTTACTGGGTTAATTTAACTTTTATGAGACCTTAATTTTTACCATTTATTAAAATAAATGCTAATAAAAGAGTGGCCTGTGATTTTGTTTAATTATAACAGTAGTTTGGTTTCAAAGGTACAATTTTGTTGTTGCATTGATCAGTGTACAAGTATTTGAGAGCATACAAAGTACGTAGTGCTGTACTTAGGCATCATATATAATGCCTAAATGAAGAATAGAATGAAGTTGGAAGAAAAGTAGCCTAAAAACAAGGCTCTAGGCCGTGCGCGGTGGCTCATGCCTGTAATCCCAGCACTGTGGGAGGGTCTGGTGGGCGGATCACTTGAGGTCAGGAGTTCGAGACCAGCCTGGCCAACATGGCGAAACCCTGTCTCTACTAAAAATGCAAAAATTAGCCAGGCATGGCGGTGTACGCCTGTAGTCCTAGCTACTTGGGAGGCTGAGGCAGGAGAATTTCTTGAACCCAGAAGGTGGAGGTTGCAGAGAGCTGAGATCGCACCACTGCACTCCAGCCTGGGCAACAGACTGAGACTCCATCCCCCAAAAAACAAAAAACAAAACACCCAAGACTCTTAATATACTCTGGTTCTACAGATGAAAGTTGATTTCTTTTGAAAACTAGCCTGGCTTATTGTTAAAAAGATGGGATTTAAAAGTATGGGAATAGTGTAGTGTATACTAAACTACTGTAAACTCTTAGTGTTTTGGGGGAAACTTTCCTTATTTGGGATATTCCCTTTATATTTTCCAGAGTTATCCATTATAGTAAAGTTTTCGATAAATGCCGTCACAGTTAAGCTTGAAAGTAACTTTATTGTTGTTGATTTGCTTCTACTCATGTTGTAGCTCCAGTTTGGTAGTAATTGGATTCAGAAATAATGTGCCTATTTGTTTTTCACTGCCTTGTGGAGTGAGATGTGAGAAGATTTTGAAATGACTGCAGACAGGCAGTTATTAGTATAGTGGTTAAGAGCACAGTTGCTGAAACCAGATAGAGTTTGTATTCCAACTTTGTAACCTCGGAAGAGCTACTTTATTCTCTATGGCTTTGTTTCCCCATTCAGCAAAACTGGAATAATAGTTTTGCTATTCATACATCATAGGATTGTTGTAAAGATCAACTAAATTATTGTATGTAAAGCATTTAGAATGCCTAGCACATAATAGGAGCTATAGAAGTGTTTGCTGTCCGGAAGAGTAATGGTAGTAAAACTATGATGTATAGCATCTTTTTAGGTTGTACTTATGTCAGCTGAATGTATTTTACTGGCTGTTTATATTTTCTGAGCATTTGGCTTAGTCATTTAAGCAATGGCTTGATTAGTTTGTGATTGTCTACTATTGCATTTATCTCACTTCTAGGTGCCTTAATGTTTGTGGCATGGATGACTACTGTTAGCATAGGTGTACTGGTTGCCCGGTTCTTCAAACCAGTTTGGTCAAAAGCCTTCTTCCTTGGTGAAGCAGCTTGGTTTCAGGTAGGTGAGGGAAAAAAGTTCAATGCAATTCTCATAGTATTTGAATATTGCAACATGAAGACATATGAAGTGTGTGTGTATGTGTATGCGTTTTGTGGTTGCGGTTGTAGATTTGGGATCCTCCTTTTTCCCTTTGATTTCCTGATCAATTGAGAGTGGACACAAGGTGCTTGATAGAGATAAGAATACAGACAGTTTTAGGAATAGTCAGGCTGGACTGGAGAATGTGTCAGGGCCATGTGAGTCCCTTTGTAATATAGACTTTTGGACCCAAATGACCTTTACTTATATCTCTGTTTGTAGAGGGAGATGTTGGAAGAGCATTCACCCACTGCACTGCACTGAGTAAAGTCAGGCCAAGGAATGCAGAGGAGCTGAAGAAAGAAATAGTGGGGGCTTACTGTATTTCAAAGCAGGGGTCACTCCTCTGGTTGTGGGCCATTGAATGTTAGATTAACTCATCAATTGGGATCATCTATCTCCTGTATGGGTGGGAAGAGAAACTCAGTGTGTTCTTTTTCATGCTCTTCCTTCCCTTGAGATGGGGAGGCAGTCTACCAAAAGGAACATAGCAAGAGCCAATGAATATCCTTCAAAACAAAGCAAAACAAACCTTATCTTTCTTGGGTCATGGAGTATAGATATTTACATATATAGTGGAAAATCATTGAGTTCATGTTGACTTAGAATGTACATGCCTGTAGAAAAAAATACTGCTTGTTGGAACAGTTTTGACTTTGTAAGAGGGTATCCTTGACACTTAATATGCATATAAATTTGTAGATTGTAAGGTTTACCTTATCTAGCCTCATTTCTCGCTATTACCTGGGAGGGCCAGTCTGTTTGATTTGTTCTGGGTACTGCTACATGGCTCACCTTTCTCCTTTCTTTCTCTGCCTGTGGTTTGCTGCCAGGTGACTACTTTCTTGCTTGTACTTGCGTGCCTTTGCTCTTGTGCTCTCTCTGTCTCATCTGCTCATGTGGATATTCCCAGCTCGAAGACTCTGTGTATTCTCTTTATCAACTCAAATCCTCCACTGCCTTTAAATTTATGATGCTGATGATGTGTGTATATACACATGTCATAGTTTTATCTCTACCTCTATCTCTATCTCCATCCATCCATCCGTCCGTCCGTCCATCCATCCATCCATCCATCCGTCTGTCCATCCATCCAGCCATCCATCCATACACACACACATACACAGGGTGCCTCCTACTTTCCCCAAGATAGTTTTGGTCTGCACCAGTTATCCTGGCATAATCAATAAACAGTGGCTATTTTCACACTTATTCTCCTAATTTGTATCATGAATTGTATAGTTCACATATTTTTCTCGTATTGACTCAATTATATCTGAAGCTCCTCAGGAGACAGTATTTTTTGTTTGTTTGTTTCCTTACTATCTCATTGCACCTGTTATAGCACTGTGCTCGATGGTGGAGCTTAATAAATATCTTTGGAAGGAAATGAAGGACTTGGCAAGTAAATATGCTCTGTGTGTGAAATATCCATTCCTGCTGCTCCGTGCAGGTGAAGTCTTGGCAAACACTTTTGAACAATGAGAATGGCAGCTTAGGGTTTTCTTTAAAGTTTATTTGTATACTAAGTTTTTTTTTTTTTAACCTGGCTGCAAACTGTGATTAGATGTCAGTTGATTAAATGCCTTCAGTGAATCTTACCCTATAGTATTTTCCCCATTTTCCTCATGGTAACACCACCTTTCTTTTACATGGGTAAGTGTCTTCTCAATTTGTCATTTTACCTTGCAGGTGCATCGGATGCTCATGTTCATCACAACTGTCCTCACCTGCATTGCTTTTGTTATGCCGTTTATATACAGGGGAGGCTGGAGTAGGGTAAATATATCTTAAATAGGATTTTTTTTATAAATTCATTTTATGTCAAAACAGATTGCTGTTTTATTTTCAAATGATGGGTAAAAAGATATTTCAGCATCGATCCCTCTTTCTTTCCCTTTTGAATCATTGGATGGCTCTTTCACATGGTTGGAGGTTGGGGTAGAGTGAGGATGTCAGTACAGATTACTTAGTAATGAAATGTATTTTTAGGGTGCATCATGAGTTATATACATGCTATAGCCTTAGTGAATTTTTCTCACTATAGAGTGGTGACAATTCAATGTGTGATGTCTAAGGAACATGAACAATGTGAGTGGTTTTCTCTAACTAGTACTGTGATGACCACCAAGCTAACATAATTTGGATTTCTACTCTGTACCCAGCGGTGCCAAGTGCTTTATATGTGTTATCTAATTTAAATCTCAGGCTGGGTGTGGTGGTTCACACTTGTCATCCCAGCACTTTGGGAGGCTGAGGCGGGAGGATTGCTTGAGCTCAGGAGTTCGAGACCAGCCTAGGCAACATAGTGAGGCCTCATCTCTATGTATGTTTATTAAAAAATCTTTTAAATCTCAGATATAGTAGATATTAATAATAATCCCATGTCACAAATGAAGAAACTGATGCTTATTCCCAAATCTTTATCTCCAGTCCAGACTTCTCCCATGGCTTGAGACTCACACGTCTAGCTCACATTGCATGCAGGACCTTGACTTGCATGTCTAAGACATCAGACTTAACATGTCCAAAATGGGACTCCTGATCATCTTTTCTCCCAGGCCTGCTCCACCCACTGCCACCTCCATGGTAGCTACTGGAATTCCATTGTTAGATCAAAGCCTTGGAATTATCATTAACTGTGCTCTCTTGCACATCCCATGTCAAATCCATTGGGAAGTTCCACTGGCTCTACATGTAAAGTATATCCACAGTCCAACACTTGTCACTGTCATCAGATACGCTGTAGGAGTGTGAGCCTCCATCATCTTTTGCTTGGCCATCGCAATAGCCACTTAACTGGTCTCTCCACTTCAACCCTTGCCCATGCACAATCTATTTTCTACAAAGAAGACAGTTATTTTTTTAAAAATGTAAACCAGGCCGGGCATGGTGGCTCATGCCTGTAATTCCAGCACTTTGGGAGGCCAAGTCCAGGTGGATCACGAGGTCAGGAGTTCGAGACCAGCATGACCAACATTGTGAAACCCCATCTCTACCAAAAATACAAAAATTAGCCAGGCGTGATGGCGCACGCCTGTCATCCCAGCTACTCAGGAGGCTGAGGAAGGAGAATCACTTGAACCCGGGAGGCGGAGGTTGCAGTGAGCTGAGATCGCACCACTGCACTCCAGCTTGGGTGACAGAATGAGAGTATCTCAAAAAAAAAAAAAAAAAGTAAACCAAACCATATTCTTGTACCCCAAACTAGTTTCTCTAATGTCTCTCAATTTTATTAAGAGTAAAAGTCAAAGTTCTTCCAGGGACCTTCATGACTGGCTCCCAGTTATTCTCTGAACTGACCTCCTCATCCTCTCCATCTAGTCCATCTCCTTCCATACCAGCCTCCTGGCTGGTATGCAGACATGCCAGGTATGCTCCTGCTTTATAGTCTTTGCCATGATTCTTGTTTCTGCCTGGCACATGCTTCTATGTTTTTGCTCAAATCGAAGCCTCTCAGAGAGCCCAGCCTTGCTCTATTTTTTCCCACAGCACTCTTTATGCCATTTCATATAATTTACTTACTTGTCATATTTTTTCTTGATCTCCCTTCCAACACTATTATGTCAGCTCTGTCAGAGCTGGGATATCCACTGGTGTGTTCAGGACAGATTTAAGTATATAGCAGGTACTCAGTAAACATTTAGTGAATGAATGAATAAGTCTTATTGAGAATAAGTGACATACGTTAAGTTCAGAGCCTGTGCTTTTATTATGCTTTTCCAGTTTTATAGCCAATGAGAATTTGATATCAAAATTTCATATTTCAGATCTTGGGCTGGTGCCGCAGGGATAAGACTGATGAATCCTGGGTCACAGATATTACTAGGAAATCTCCCTCCTGCTTTTTAGGTAGTTTATGGGTCAGTCAACCTATCTTTTTAAGGAAGTTATGAAGATTTTGTGATATGAATTGAGACATGAGAACTTTATTTTATTCAGACATTTGGGACAAGGGTAACACTTATTTTCTAACTGTCTAGTATATAGCCTTTGCAATTTATGAATACGATAGAACAAAGGTTAAGAGCACCATTCTAAAGCTGGATTCCTCGGATTCAAATCCTGGCACCATGACTTATTACCTGGGGCACCTTGAGCAAGTTATTTAACTATGACCCTCAGTTTACTCACCTGTAAAATGGGGGTGGTATAGTATCTATCTTGTAGGCTTTCTGTGAGGATCGGGGATAAAATAACTGATAGTACTTAGGATAGTTCCTAGCACATTCTAAACACATGCAAGAATCTTGTTGCTGCTGCTGTTTTATTTTTTATTAGATAGAGACCCTTTATATCTCTAAAGTCATGGTTATAATTTTATCCATGGATAACTGAGTCCATGGTTTGAGAATGTTTTCATATTGTTCTTTTGTTAGCCTTTAGTTCCTATTTACAAGGACTTCCTATCATGGCTTAGAAACCACTATGTCCCTGTTTCTAGGTCACAGATAGAAATCTGTGCTACTGAGCATGGGCATCACTGAAAATAGACAGTAGTATCCCTCCATCCAAGTGTGTCACAGGTTAGAGCATCTTCTTAGCCCTTCTCTTGAGTGTTTAAATGAAAAATCATTGTACAAAGTGGTCTAATCCAAATATCTGCTGTTCTGAGCAGGCACATGACATCACTAAGGGAGGAATGCAGCAGAAACTATTGTGATACTCTCAATCCTTTTTCTTGGGTTAGATCTTCATTCTGAACAGAGGTGATAGGCTTTTAATACAGTGGCTATATAGGTTATTCACTGAATCAACAAACATTTCTTGAGTGACAAAGACTCTGTTAAGCTCCAGGATTACAGGGAGTCATATAGAACCTACAGTTCAGGGAAACATAGAGGGCTAAACCAACTATTACCATACGTTGGGGTGATTGCGCTTGACATGGGGACACTAGTCCCAGCTGGGCTGCAGATGGCTGTTCTGATGTTGGTGGCCATCTATTAGGTTGGTGCAAAAGTAATTGCGGATTAAAATACTTGAAGGGGTGGAGCCAAGATGGCTGAATAGGAACAGCTCCGGTCTACAGCTCCCAGCGTGAGCGATGCAGAAGACGGGTGATTTCTGCATTTCCATCTGAGGTACCGGGTTCATCTCACTAGGGAGTGCCAGACAGTGGGCGCAGGACAGTGGGTGCAGTGCACTGTGCGCAAGCCGAAGCAGGGCGAGGCATTGACTCACTCAGGAAGCGCAAGGGGTCAGGGAGTTCCTTTTCCTAGTCAAAGAAAGGGGTGACAGAGGGCACCTGGAAAATCGGGTCACTCCCACCCTAATAACTGTGCTTTTCCAATGGGCTTGGAAAACGGCACACCAGGAGATTGTGTCCCGCACCTGGCTCGGAGGGTCCTACGCCCACGGAGTCTCGCTGATTGCTAGCACAGCAGTCTGAGATCAAACTGCAAGGCGGCAGCGAGGCTGGGAGAGGGGTGCTCGCCATTGCCCGGGCTTGCTTAAGTAAACAAAGCAGCCAGGAAGCTTGAACTGGGTGGAGCCCACCACAGCTCAAGGAGGCCTGCCTGCCTCTGTAGGCTCCACCTCTGGGGGCAGGGCACAGACAAACAAAAAGTCAGCAGTAACGTCTGCAGACTTAAATGTCCCTGTCTGACAGTTTTGAAGAGAGTAGTGGTTCTCCCAGCACGCAGCTGGAGATCTGAGAACGGGCAGACTGCCTCCCAAAGTGGGACCCTCACCCCCGAGTAGCCTAACTTGGAGGCACCCCCCAGTAGAGACAGACTGACACCTCACTCGGCGGGGTACTCCTCTGAGACAAAACTTCCAGAGGAACGATCAGACAGCTGAATTTGCGGTTCATGAAAATCCACTGTTCTGCAGCCACCGTTGCTGTCACCCAGCCAAACAGGGTCTGGAGTGGACCTCTAGCAGACTCCAACAGACCTGCTGCTGAGGGTCCTGTCTGTTAGAAGGAAAACTAACAAACCGAAAGGACATCCACACCAAAAACCCATCTGTACATCACCGTCATCAAAGACCAAAAGTAGAAAAAACTACAAAGATGGGGAGAAAACACAGCAGAAAAACTGAAAACTCTAAAAAGCAGAGCGCCTCTCCTCCTCCAGAGGAATGCAGTTCCTCACCAGCAATGGAACAAAGCTGGACGGAGAATGACTTTGACAAGTTGGGAGAAGAAGGCTTCAGACGATCAAACTACTACGAGCTACAGGAAGAAATTCAAACCAATGGCAAAGAAGTTAAAAACTTTGAAAAAAAATTAGATGAATGTTTAACTAAAATAACCAATGCAGAGAAGTGCTTAAAGGAGCTGATGGAGCTGAAAGCCAAGTTTCGAGAACTACGTGAAGACAGCAGAAGCCTCAGTAGCCGATGTGATCAACTGGAAGAAAGGGTATCAGTGATGGAAGATGAAATGAATGAAATGAAGAGAGAAGGGAAGTTTAGAGAAAAAAGAATAAAAAGAAACGAACAAAGCCTCCAAGAAATATGGGACTATGTGAAAAGACCAAACCTATGTCTGATTGGTGTACCTGAAAGTGACGGGGAGAATGGAACCAAGTTGGAAAACACTGCAAGATATTATCCAGGAGAACTTCCCCAATCTAGCAAGGCAGGCCAACATTCAGATTCAGGAAATACGGAGAACGCCACAAAGATACTCCTCGAGAAGAGCAACTCCAAGAGACATAATTGTCAGATTCACCAAAGTTGAAATGAAGGAAAAAATGTTAAGTGAAGCCAGAGAGAAAGGTCGGGTTACCCACAAAGGGAAGCCCATCAGACTAACAGCTGATCTCTCGGCAGAAACTCTACAAGCCAGAAGAGAGTGGGGGCCGATATTCAACATTCTTAAAGAAAAGAATTTTCAACCCAGAATTTCATATCCAGCCAAACTAAGCTTCATAAGTGAAGGAGAAATAAAATACTTTACAGACAAGCAAATGCTGAGTGATTTTGTCACCAGCAGGCCTGCCCTAAAAGAGCTCCTGAAGGAAGCACTAAACATGGAAAGGAACAACCGGTACCAGCCACTGCAAAAACACACCAAATTGTAAAGACCATCGAGGCTAGGAAGAAACAGCATCAACTAACGAGCAAAATAACCAGCTAACATCATAATGACAGGATCAAATTCACACATAACAATATTAACTTTAAATGTAAATGGGCTAAATGCTCCAATTAAAAGACACACACTGGCAAATTGGATAAGGAGTCAAGAACCATCAGTGTGCTGTATTCAGGAAACCCATCTCAAGTGCAGAGACACACATAGACTCAAAATAAAGGGATGGAGAAAGATCTGCCAAGCAAATGGAAAACAAAAAAAGGCAGGGGTTGCAATCCTAGTCTCTGATAAAATAGACTTTAAACCAACAAAGGTCAAAAGAGACAAAGAAGGCCATTAATAATGGTAAAGGGACCAATTCAACAAGAAGAGCTAACTGTCCTAAATATATATGCACCCAATACAGGAGCACCCAGATTCATAAAGCAAGTCCTGAGTGACCTACAAAGAGACTTAGACTCTCACACAATAATAATGGGAGATTTTAACACCCCACTGTCAACATTAGACAGATCAACAAGACAGAAAGTTAACAAGGATACCCAGGAATTGAACTCAGCTCTGCACCAAGCGACCTCATAGACATCTACAGAACTCTCCACCCCAATCAACAGAATATACATTTTTTTCAGCACCACACACCTATTCCAAAATTGACCACATAGTTGGAAGTAAAGCTCTCCTCAGCAAATGTAAAAGAACAGAAATTATAACAAACTGTCTCTCAGACCACAGTGCAATCAAACTAGAACCCAGGATTAAGAAACTCACTCAAAACTGCTCAACTACATGGAAACTGAACAACCTGCTCCTGAATGACTACTGGGTACATAACAAAATGAAGGCAGAAATAAAGATGTTCTTTGAAACCAATGAGAACAAAGACACAACATACCAGAATCTCTGGGACACATTCAAAGCAGTGTGTAGAGGGAAATTTATAGCACTAAATGCCCACAAGAGAAAGCAGGAAAGATCCAAAATTGACACCCTAACATCACAATTAAAAGAACTAGAAAAGCAAGAGCAAACACATTCAAAAGCTAGCAGAAAGCAAGAAATAACTAAAATCAGAGTAGAACTGAAGGAAATAGAGACACAAAAAACCCTTCAAAAAATCAATGAATCCAGAAGCTGGTTTTTTGAAAAGATCAACAAAATTGATAGACCGCTAGCAAGACTAATAAAGAAGAAAAGAGAGAAGAATCAAGTAGACACAATAAAAAATGATAAAGGGGATATCACCACTGATCCCACAGAAATACGGTCTACTATCAGAGAATACTACAAACACCTCTACGCAAATAAACTAGAAAATCTAGAAGAAATGGATAAATTCTTCAACAAATACACCCTCCCAAGACTAAACCAGGAAGAAGTTGAATCTCTGAATAGACCAATAACAGGCTCTGAAATTGTGGCAATAATCAATAGCTTACCAACCAAAAAGAGTCCAGGACCTGATGGATTCACAGCCGAATTCTACCAGAGGTACAAGGAGGAATTGGTACCATTCCTTCTGAAACTATTCCAATCAATAGAAAAAGAGGGAATCCTCCCTAACTCATTTTATGAGGCCAGCATCATCCTGATTCCAAAGGCTGGCAGAGACACAACCAAAAAAGAGAATTTCAGACCAATATCCTTGATGAACATTGATGCAAAAATCCTCAATAAAATACTGGCAAACCGAATCCAGCAGCACATCAAAAAGCTTATCCACCATGATCAAGTGGGCTTCATCCCTGGGATGCAAGGCTGGTTCAACATACGCAAGTCAATAAATGTAATCCAGCATATAAACAGAACCAAAGACAAAAACCACATGATTATCTCAATAGATGCAGAAAAGGCCTTTGACAAAATTCAACAACTCTTCATGCTAAAAACTCTCAATAAATTAGGTATTGATGGGATGTATCTCAAAATAATAAGAGCTATCTATGACAGACCCACAGCCAATATCATACTGAATGGGCAAAAACAGGAAGCATTCCCTTTGAAAACGGGCACAAGACAGGGATGCCCTGTCTCACCACTCCTATTCAACATAGTGTTGGAAGTTCTGGCCAGGGCAATCAGGCAGGAGAAGGAAATAAAGGGTATTCAATTAGGAAAAGAGGAAGTCAAACTGTCCCTGTTTGCAGATGACATGATTGTATATCTAGAAAAACCCCATTGTCTCAGCCCAAAATCCCTCAAGCTGATAAGCAACTTCAGCAAAGTCTCAGGATACAAAATCAATGTACAAAAATCACAAGCATTCTTGTACACCAATAACAGACAAACAGAGAGCCAAATCATGAGTGAACTCCCATTCACAATTGCTTCAAAGAGAATAAAATACCTAGGAATCCAACTTACAAGGGACGTGAAGGACCTCTTCAAGGAGAACTACAAACCACTGCTCAATGAAATAAAAGAGGATACAAATAAATGGAAGAACATTCCATGCTCATGGGTTGGAAGAATCAATATCATGAAAATGGCCATAGTGCCCAAGGTAATTTATAGATTCAATGCCATCCCCATCAAGCTACCAATGACTTTCTTCACAGAATTGGAAAAAACTACTTTAAAGTTCATATGGAACCAAAAAAGAGCCGCATGCCAAGTCAATCCTAAGCCAACAGAACAAAGCTGGAGGCATCACGCTACCTGACTTCAAACTATACTACAAGGCTACAGTAACCAAAACAGCATGGTACTGGTACCACAACAGAGACATAGATCAATGGAACAGAACAGAGCCCTCAGAAATAATGTCTCATATCTACAGCTGTCTGATCTTTGACAAACCTGACAAAAACAAGCAACGGGAAAAGGATTCCCTATTTAATAAATGATGCTGGGAAAACTGGCTAGCCATATGTAGAAAGCTGAAACTGGATCCCTTCCTTACACCTTGTACAAAAATTAATTCAAGATGGATTAAAGACTTACATGTTAGACCTAAAACCATAAAAACCCTAGAAGAAAACCTAGGCAATACCATTCAGGACATAGGCATGGGCAAGGACTTCATGTCTAAAACATCAAAAGCAATGGCAACAAAAGCCAAAATTGACAAATGGGATCTAATTAAACTAAAGAGCTTCTGCACAGCAAAAGAAACTACCATCAGAGTGAACAGGCAACCTACAAAATGGTAGAAAATTTTCGGAACCTACTCCTCTGACAAAGGGCTAATATCCAGAATCTACAATGAACTCAAACAAATTTACAAGAAAAAAACAACCCCATCAAAAAGTGAGCGAAGGACATGAACAGACACTTCTCAAAAGAAGACATTTATGCAGCCAAAAAACACATGAAGAAATGCTTATCATCACTGGCCATCAGAGAAATGCAAATCAAAACCACAATGAGATACCATCTCACACCAGTTAGAATGGCGATCATTAAAAAGTCAGACAGCAACAGGTGCTGGAAAGGATGTGGAGAAATAGGAACACTTTTACACTGTTGGTGGGAATGTAAACTAGTTCAACCATTGTGGAAGTCTGTGTGGTGATTCCTTAGGGATCTAGAACTAGAAATACCATTTGACCCAGCCATCCCATTATTGGGTATATACCCAAAGGACTATAAATCATGCTGCTATAAAGACACATGCACACGTATGTTTATTGCGGCACTATTCACAATAGCAAAGACTTGGAACCAACCCAAATGTCCAACAACGATAGACTGGATTAAGAAAATGTGGCACATATACACCATGGAATACTATGTAGCCATTAAAAAATGATGAGTTCATGTCCTTTGTAGGAACATGGATGAAACTGGAAACCATCATTCTCAGTAAACTATCACAAGGACAAAAAACCAAACACCGCATGTTCTCACTCATAGGTGGGAATTGAACAATGAGAACACATGGACACAGGAAGGGGAACATCACACTCTGGGGACTGTTGTGTGGTGGGGGAAGGGGGGAGGGACATCATTAGGAGATATACCTAATGCTAAATGACGAGTTAATGGGTGCAGCACACCAACATGGCACATGGATACATATGTAACAAACCTGCACATTGTGCACATGTACCCTAAAACTTAAAGTATAATAATAATAAAAAAAAAACTTGAAAAAAACTGCAAAAACTGCAACTACTTTTGTACTAACCTACAACATCCTGATGGGGAAAGGTAGCATTCTGTACATGGATTCCACCACAACCATGTACATACTCTGTGACCTTGGACATGGTTCTTGATATCTCTGAGCCTCAGTTTCCCCATTTGTAAAATTGGGATATTGATAGCCAGTTGTCAAACATTGTAGTGAGAATTAGTGTGTGTAAAGTATATGCCTGGTACAATGTGTATACTCAGTGAATGTTGCATATTATTATTATCATCATTATTGAATCTCTAAAGCCATGGAAAAATACTAAGAATACATCTGTATGTATTATTTTTAACTTGAGGATTTAAATTGATGAGAGAGATTGAGGCCATTAAAATGATGTAACTTTGCTTAGCATGCAGGTTACCACCCATACCTCGGCTGTATAGTGATGACTTTGGCAGTTCTTCAGCCTCTTCTGGCAGTCTTCAGGCCACCTTTACATGACCCAAGGTACTTAGAGCCTTTCTATATAAATGCTCTCTTAATGTAGATATCATTAGTTGGCAAACTAATCTCTTTTCAAATGGAAAAATTTTGCATTTTATAAAATTCAGTGATAAATTATAGTTACTTTGAAATACTTTAAAATGCATTTCAGATATCTAATTCCCAGACAATAAGGGAAATTACATGCTTTTTATTCTATTGAGAATTAATTATAGTTCCATTGTTTTTAAGAATACTGACTGGTTCTTATTTTGGTAGAAGGCAAATGTTTAACTGGACTCATTGGAGTATGGGAACAGCTGCTAGAATAATAGCAGGTAAGAGATTGTGATGCCACTTATTCATATATAATTGCTAGCTGTTTATACTGCAAGTTGTAATTTGGCTTAAATGATTTTTAGATGCATTAGTAATTGAAGTAATTGGTTGTTGAGGAGAAATCAGCCTTAAATGTTGAAATCCAGAAAGTAATTTCTAGAGGTAATGATTTAAGTCATTATTTCAGTTTGAAGTTTAAGGTCTTTAAAATAACTTTAAAACTCTCATTTAAAGACTTATTTTAGCATTTGCCTTTGCCAGCAGAATAAGCTATGCTGATGGCCAAACATTTGAGTAGCTCAAATTGAGGGTCATTTGTGAATTGGGTTGAGGTGGGTTGCTGGGTTCAAGCTTTCCATCTCCAGGTCCTTCCATGGGGCTTGTATCTTCCAGGGTAGGGTGGTTTTCAAAAGTCAGGAATAATTATGCAGTATATTTGGATGCCTTGTATAATAAACACCTAAGTAGGCACCTTCTACCTTAACACTGCTATAGTCTATGGGATTCTTTGTCAGAGGGGGAGTCCAATCAACCGTGGTTTCTATACTTTTCTCCTTTCATATATTGCAGACTT